>NC_057800.1:452571233-452623303 GCF_018294505.1 Triticum aestivum
AATCACTTTCTCCTCTATGTGAGGGGGACCCCTTGGATCTAGATCTTGGAGTTCTTGGTATTCTACTTCTTGTTCTTCCTCTCATTTTCCTCCCTAACATTAGTTGCTTTGGTGGGATTTCGGAGAGAAGGACTTGGGCACTCCGTGTGCCCTTGCCATTACATTTGGTGCAACGGTTTGAGTTCTCCACGGTGATACGTGGAAGTTACAAGTTGAGAAGCTTATTAATCTTGGGTGCTTGGGCGCCCTAGACGGTTGGTGGTGTTCGAAGCTCAATCATTATGGTGTAAAGCTCCGGGCAAGCGTCGGGGTCTCCAATTAGGTTGTGGAGATCACCCAGAGCAATTTGACGGGTATCGGTGACCACCCCCAAGGGTTGCCAAAGTGTACTGGTTCGGTGACCGCCCCTAAGGGTTGCCATTTGTACGGGTTCGGTGACCGCCCTCAAGGGTCCCTTAGTGGAATCACGACATCTTGCATTGTGCGAGGGCGTGAGGATATTACGGTGGCCCTAGTGGCTTCTTGGGGAGCATTGTGCCTCCACACCGCTCCAAACGAAGATTAGCTTCCGCAAGGGTGTGAACTTCGGGATACATCGTCGTCTCCGTGTGCCTCGGTTATCTCTTACCCGAGCCCTTTACTTATGCACTTTAGTTTGTGATAGCCATATTATTCTTTATCATATATCTTGCTATCACTTAGTTTTTTATCTTACTTAGCATAAGTTGTTGGTGCACATAGGTGAGCATAGTTGTTGTAGGTTTTGTGGTTGACAAATTAACCGCTAGGTTTATTCCGCATTTGTTTAAGCCTAAAACGTAATTATTTTAAAGCACCTATTCACCCCCACCCCCTCTAGGCGACATCCACAATCTTTCAATTGGTATCAAAGCATGTCTCTCTTTGTTAGGCTTAACCGCCTAGAGAGTAAAGATGTCAACTAGGGGATTAGGATTCTGTGACGCTCTTAGTTTTGATGGCACATATTTTGATGTTTGGGTAATTCACATGCTTAATCTCTTTAGGGCCATGGACCCAAATTTAGAGTGAATTGTAGATATGGGTTTTCCTCCTCCAAAGGATCCCCAAAGATTATCTTTAGAGGATGAGAAAAACTTGTAAGCGTCTAATGTGCTTTTTGATGCTTTGAGCAATGTAGTTATATTTCAACCCATGTCGTTCCGGGATGCTCATGAGTTGTGGACAAAGTTTCAACTTAAATATGGTGTGTCCAAGATTTGTGGGGCTGACTGTTCTCCTCCACCTCCGGCCGTGTTGCCTTCTCAACTTCTTCTACTTCACTTACATGTGGATTGCCACAAGGTAATGATATGGTGAGTAGTGTTGGTCATTGCAATGATGATAGTGGGCTTATTGTTGATGACACTTCATCACTATCTTATTGCAATGATCCATCTTTGGACTTTAACACTAGGAGCACCTTACATGTTTCACATACTTGTGTTGATAGTTCTTGCATATCATGTAGAAATTTCTTGATTAAATCTGATGATGATATGCTTGCTATGTATTGTTGCCATGATAAAAATGCATGTATTTCCTCGAGTTGTTGTGCTAACAATGTAGAGGAAACACAACACCCCATGGAACAAGATGTGGTCTTGAATGGTGCTTCAAGGGATTCTACATCATCATCTATTGCATTTTGCCTTATGGCTAAGGCTTCAAAGGTATCTCCCACTTTGAATCCCAACATATCTTGTGATGATATTGATGATGATAAGAATGATGATGATGTTGATAATGATGAAGAGAATGATAATGTTGCCTTAAAAATTAAGGGGGAAATTGTTTTTAAATCTCTTCATAAAAATAAAATTGCTCGTTCCAACTTCATGGAAATCATTTCCATTGCCATTGAGGGCAAGAAATATATTTAGGAGTTGGAATCTCATCTCAAGGAGCATGAGGTCACCATTGAGAAAATGGAAGTTCATGAGCATGATTACGATAATGAGATTGCGGACCTCTCCCAAGCTATTGAGCTTGAATAAACCACCAAGGAATCTCTTGAGGAGACTTTTGCTCTAGAATTATCTAGAGTGAAGGAATCTCATGATAGAGCTCTTGAGGTGGCCAATGATTTCGAAACTAAAAATGAAAAGCTTGAAGTTGCGCATGCTAAACTCCTTGAGGACTTTGGGCACCTCGAAAATGGCTCAAGGGTCATTAAGAGTGAGCTCATCAAACTCACTGAGTCTCATGCTCAACTTAAAGCTTCATATTCAAAAGATCTTGCAAAGTTGCCCTCTCCTCTTGTTGTTAATTATGATTCTTGTTCTGCTAACTCTATTACTTGTGAAGCATTCATTTTGAAGGAGAATGTTGAGCTAAGGGCTCAACTTGCGTTGCTATCTAGAAATTATGGAAAATTGGAAGAAAGTCATGAAAAGCTCTCAGGCTCTCATGATGATGGTCTAGCATCCCATAATGTGCTAGAGATAGCTCATGAGGCTATGATTACTAAGGTAACATCTAGTGAGTCTCATGTGGATACTAGCACTATTTCAAGTCTAAATGCTATATTGCCATGTGCTAGTCCTCGTAATTCATCCACTCATAAGTTGCTACATCTTGTGATGAATTACTTTCCTTACCTTGTTGCTCTAACAATGAAGCTTATACTTCCTCTAGTACTTGTGTTGATACTAACCATGTAGAGGAAATCAAAGAGCTCAAGGCCCAAGTAACTTCCTTGAAGAAAGACTTGGAAAAGAGTCATGAAGGGAAGTCCGCACTCAACAATATCTTGAGTATGCAAAAATCCCCCAATGACAAAGGTGTACTTGGATTCAACTCCCATAAGAAGAATAAGGGCCAAAAACAAGTCAAGAATTCGGCCAAGATTATTTGCTTCAAGTGCAAAATTGAAGGGCATCATGTTAGATCTTGCCCATTGAAGAACAAGGCCATTAGTGACAAGCAAAAAGAGAAGCGGCCACAAGTTCATTCTCATGATCAACCTCAAGTTGAAGAAAGGCCTCTTCCGAAGAAGACTCAAGCTAATGCTTCTCAAGTTGAGAAATCAAGTGAGAAGAAAGTGAAGAGTAGACGTTGCTACTTATGTCGTGAGAAAGGTCATGTCCCTTCTTCATGCACGAATGGTACCTTATCCAACCCTATTCTAATTGAGGATATCTATTCTCTTGTGAAGGATAAGGTTGGCAATGTGTTTGCCAAATTTGTTGGTACTCAAAGTGGTGTCAAGAAAAGAATCATTTGGGTAGCCAAGCCCATTGTGTCTAACCTCTTAGGACCCAACTTGGTTGGGGACCAACTAGCTCAAACTTGATCAATAGGTGCTGTTGGAGGTCATTGGAGACTTGGCTACACTATGAAGAATTAAGGGGACTTCGTCATTCTTATTGTCTCAAGCCAAGTCAATTGAGTTATCAAGTTTCTATCTACTATCCAATGTGCCTCCTTGCGGCAACTTGTACTTAAATTGTTTACATTGAAAGTTACTTGCCCCTTTGCATGTTTTGGTTTTGTACCTTGCATGTGTGTGTGTATATGTTGTGCTTCCAATTTGCTTGTTGGTTTGCACATCATGTACATTTGAGTATTGTGTTGAGACTTTTTGCATCTTGTTTGTATCTTAGTTGGCTCTTGTGAGAGATTAATGGAATCTCCCATTTTGGGGGAGTGATGTGCTTTGTGCACCTCACGATCCTATAAATGTGTGTACATGAGGAATACCACCTAGTATTGATATTACAAGATTATCTAGTCTATGTGGTATGTCTTTTCATGAGAAATTCAAATTCTAAATAGTCCATTAATTATATCTTGTTGGATTCTTATTGCCTCTTGTGAAGTTTTCTTTGGTATCATATTATGGGGGATTAATGTGCTATGTGCAAATTACAATCCTAGAAAATGTGTACATTTGAGGTATTGCCACCTAGAATTGATATTGTAAATTATCTTGTTCCTAGGTGGCATGTTAGCTCTACAAGTTGCATTTTGCTTTTGTGTTTGGTGTGAA
The DNA here is from genome assembly GCF_018294505.1 of Triticum aestivum. Lineage (NCBI taxonomy): Eukaryota > Viridiplantae > Streptophyta > Magnoliopsida > Poales > Poaceae > Triticum > Triticum aestivum. The sequence goes on from NC_057800.1 coordinate 452,575,243, forward strand.
GATGATGATGCATATCTTTGAAATCTACCACCGGGGATTATTTCCAAATACTTCTTGTCTTGTGGCAATTGCTAATCATTTATGTGGTAGAAATTGTTGATCACCTTTACATTTTCCTTGGCTTTTATTTGCCTTACTCTTGCCTAGGATTGTGTCGACTCCCATTGTATTCCATACCACTTGTGGATCTTGTTAATTCCTTGAGCTTGTCTAGTGTTTTATAGATATAGTGAATGGTGATCCCATCTTGTGCATTTTGTATTCAAATGAAAATTCTCTATAATGCACGATGCTTGGAGGAGCTATCCTATTTTTCTTAGAACGCTGATCCTATCAAGTGTGTGTTGGTGGAACGCAAACCGCTTCTTTTTAGTACTTTGTGCCATCATGAAACTTTGTAGAGCGTTTGGTTTGTTTGGAACCATTCTCTCTTTTGGGAGTTCGACATCTTTGTTTTTGCGTGTATCAATGGATATCTCAATCCTTGATGTATATTTTAATTGATATCTTCCAAGTGATGATTTCTCCATTTGGTATCCTTTTCACTTTGTATTCCTCTTTCATTTGGTGTTTGTTCTCGAAAGTCTTTAGCATGCATATTTACTTCATGTATTTTCTTTGGCATGCTTTCTTTCTTTGATGCAATATATAAGGGAAACTCCACCAAGTATCAAATTGGATGAGATGTGCATGATATTTTTTTCATATCTATGTGCACATATTTATGTGGAGTTTGTCCTATGTATTGGTGTTTCTAACTCTTTGTTCCCAATCAGTTTGCGTACCATTTTGTTTGTGTTTTTGTTCTAGGAACAATTGGAGATGCATTGGATGCTCGGCTCACTCACAAGGAAGGTGTTGTCACCATGTGCTTATTGGAGTCAAGCTAGGATGTTCAATGAACTACTATCCAATACCTTCAATTGGTATCTTCTACATCCTTCCAATGCTATCTCGGTAACAAGTATCTATTCATGCATTTCTCTTGCATTCAACCTTGTGTAGGTTGCATCTTGGCATGATATTCATTTCATCTTCTGATACTTGTTTCCTTTCTCAAAGCATCCCAACGATGATCTCTTGTTGCTAGTTGTGATGTCTTTAATGGAGGTGTGGTAGGAGTTCATTTATATACAATAAGACCATATCTAGCCATGTGCTATGCTTTCAAGCAAACATCTTATTGGTATATTTATGACTTACTTGTGTATATCATGTTCTTTCCTTTGTGTAACTTTTTCGTGTGTTCATCCTTCTTTGTGGATTGATATCATCATGATTTTGATCTACCTAGAATCTTATACACTTGAGAAAAGTTACATCTCTAGTTGATATCCTTATTCTTTCACGTCCACCTTTTTCCTTGGTGGTTTCATGAAAGGATTTATCTTGAGTGCGGGTCTTATATCATTGCACCTTGATGCACTCTTGTGTGGTGAAGATTATTTTCCTCTTGCTTGTCTTGACGAGGCTTTTGCCATCTTTTTGGTATCCCACGTCTTGATGAGGCTTTCTTTTTCTATCTTCACCATGGGTTGTCACAAGCTTGGTTGTTATTTCGCTTTTTAGTAAGCTTGTGTATCCTTTTGCTTGTTGTGTGTGTGTGGGAAGGACATGTACGTCTTGCACCTTGTATCTCATGTATCCAAGACTATGTTGATGCTTAATGCCCATCCTTATATCAGTCTTCTCAAGTGCGTTGCCATGACTCACACACATCTTTTTGGTTGAGCCTATTCTTTAGTTGCCTCTTTTACATGTTGCTCAACCATGTGTTTGTTGAAAATGCTAGGCTTTGTGTCCTATATGCTCACTTGCACTTGTTGTGAGGTTCTATTGATTTTGGGGGAGTGACGATCCTATTTTGTGCTCGTTGTATCCAAATACAAAACTAAATAATGCACAAATCATGGGGAGCTTCTCTAGTTTCTATGGAACACTTCTTTGCTCTTATCATAAAATCTTTTATTCATGTGGCTTGTAGGATCACTGGTTTAGTTTGTTCAATTGGTATCTTTTGACTGCTTGTTTCAATTGGTATCATTTGATTGCTTGTTTCTCTCTTTGTTATGTCTTTGTGGCATATCTTCCTTTCTCAATCTTTGGAGCCTCAATATAGTTTGTCTTCCTCCAAGTATTCACCATTAGATATGTGTATTGCATTCCACTCTCTTGTTGAGAAATACACAATTTATGGAGGAACACCTTTTATATTGGCCTTCTAAGCGTTTCACCCATTTTGGCAATCGATGCTAATGGGGGAGAAGTTTCAGAGAGTTTTGTGGAGGAGTCAACAGAGTTATTTCTTCTTGCTTTCTTTGGTTTCGTTCCTAAGCATTTGCATCTCATACACATGCATCATTGGTTGTTGCATTGCATGGTGATGCATAATTCTGAAGGAAATATGCCCTAGAGGCAATAATAAAGTTGTTATTTATATTTCCTTATACCATGATAAATGTTTAATATTCATGCTAGAATTGTATTAACCGGAAACTTAGTACATGTGTGAATACATAGACAAACAGAGTGTCCCTAGTATGCCTCTACTTGACTAGCTCGTTAATAAAAGGTGGTTAAGTTTCCTAGCCATGGGCATGTGTTGTCATTTGATGAATGGGATCACATCATTAGAGAATGATGTGATCGACAAGACCCATCTGTTAGCTTAGCACTATGATCGTTTAGTTTTATTGCTATTGCTTTCTTCATGACTTATACATGCTCCTATGACTATGAGATTATGCAACTCTCGGATACCAGAGGAACACCTTGTGTGATATCAAACATCACAACGTAACTGGGGTGATAATAAAGATGCTCTACAAGTGTCTCCGATGGTGTTTGTTGAGTTGGCATAGATCAAGATTAGGATTTTTCACCCCGATTGTCGGAAAGGTATCTTTGGGCCCTCTCGGTAATGCACATCACTATAAGCCTTGCAAGCAATGTGACTAATGAGTTAGTTGCTGGATGATGCATTACAGAACAGTAAAGAGACTTGCCTATAATGAGATTGAACTAGGTATGATGATACCGACAATAGAATCTCAGGCAAGTAATATACCGATGACAAAGGGAACAATGTATGTTGTTATGCGGTTTGACCGATAAAGATCTTCGTAGAATATGTAGGAGCCAATATGAGCATCCAAGTTCTGCTATTGGTTATTGACCGGAGATGTGTCTCGATCATGTCTACATAGTTCTCGAACCCGTAGGGTCCACACGCTTAACGTTCAATGACAATTTGTATTATGAGTTATGTGGTTTGATGTACCGAAGATTGTTCGGAGTCCTGGATGAGATCACAGACATGACGAGGAGTCTCGAAATGACCGAGACATAAAGATTGATATATTGGAATGTTACATTCGGACACCGGAAGTGTTCCGGGTGGTTTCAGATAAAACCGGAGTGCCGGAGGGGTTACCGGAACCCCTCGGGGAAGTAATGGGCCTTAGTGGGCTTTAGGGGAGAGAGAGGGCAGCAGCCAGGAGGTGGCGCCCCCCCAAGGGGAATCCGAATAGGACTAGGGGAGGGGGCACGACCCCTCTTTCCCTCTCCCTCTCCTTCCTCTTCTCCTACTTGGATTAGGAAAGGGGAGGACCAATTCCTACTTGGAGTAGGATTCCCCCCCCCCCCCGTTGGGCGTGCCCCTTGTGGCCGGACGGCCTCCTCCTCCCCTCCTTTATATACAGGGGAGGGGGCACCCCATAGACACACAAGTTGATCTTTAGCCGTGTGCGATGCCCCCTCCATAGTTTTACACCTCGGTCATATTATCGTAGTGCTTAGGTGAATCCCCGCGTTGGTAACTTCATCATCACCGTCAACACACCATCATGCTGACAGAACTCACCCTCGGCCTCAGCTGGATCAAGAGTACGAGGGACGTCACCGAGCTGAACGTGTGCAGATCGCAGAGGTGTCATGCGTTCGGTACTTGATCGGTTGGATCACGAAGACGTTCGACTACATCAACCGCGTTACTAAATGCTTCCACTTTCGGTCTACGAGGGTACGTAGATACACTCTCCCCTCTCGTTGCTATGCATATCCTAGATAGATATTGCGTGATCGTACGAAATTTTCTGAAATACTGCTTTCCCCAACAAATTCCTTATATAAACTCTCTTGAAAGTGATTGTCATCAATTACCAAATCGAGGGAGATTGAAAGAACATGCGGTTCCCCCATGTTTGGTTCTGGTAATTGATGACAATCTCTATGGACTAATGGTTGCCTTGAGTTATATTTGAAGGATTTATCCATAGGCTTGTCTTGAAGTCCATGTGTTGGTTTCAAGGAGTTTATGTGTTGGCCAAGGTGCTATTCAAGGAATTATCCAAAGATTGGTCATGTGAGAGTTGAGCTTATTGCAAGCATGTCTTGAAGAAGAACATTATGTGATCATTCTTGTTTACCTTCAAGGCATCATCCAAATGAAGAGAGTTGGAAAGATTCAAGGTATGTTTCCATGGGCTTGCGTCAAGAGGAAGGTATCATACAACCCATGGAGAGGATGACATCAAGTGGTGATCTTCATCAAGATTGCGGTGTGCAAGGTCAAGTGGAGCATTACGAAAAGAGCAAGTGCTTGAAGCTTGCTGTCCATTGTGGTTTCAATGGACTTGTGAAGATATTCCAATGAGTGGCTCACCAATAATGGGGTATGGGGGAGCAATCCATTAGTCTTCATCGAGCCAATGCAATCAAGAAAGGTGGTCCAACTTGAGGGAGTCAAGATCGTCATCATGTAGCTCAAGTGGACTATGTGCAAGGCAAAGGTTTTCTCGTGATAGGTTTTCTATTTGGCCGGTCTCATGGTGGTAGTTGGGAGACCGGGTTGATCGTATCATTCGTAGAGAGCTCAAACCATTGCATCCTTGCATCATATTTATTGGTTCTTGTCTGGTTCTTCTGCTTGTCTGGTCATCTTGATGACAAGCTCGAGTTCATCGAAAACAGAGTTCACATGCATTTTCTATGATGTTTTCGATTTTGGAGGTTATGCCAGTTCTTCTCTGTTGGAGGTTTCACTCCTCTATTTGTTAGGCATGCCTCCCCTGCCTCTTATTACTGTTACCAGTCATTTCTTGGATAGTACTAGTCATCATCTATCCAACAGGTTTGAGTTTGTTGATTTCGGAGCCCATTTGCAAAAGTTGCGACTATTTTGGTCCTACATGTTTCTTCTGTTTTGCTTGGGCTATTTTGCGGCACCCAAGCGACAGTACCACTCAGTACCACAATACTACCGCTTGCGGTACTTCCGTTATGGACTACCGCAGCCATTACCGCTTGGGAAAAATCTTATGTGCATGTTTTTGTTGCCTGTTTTCTCTAAGCGGTAGTAGAGCGGTAGTAGTGCGGTAGTACCGCTCAAGCGGTAGTACTGCACCCCGAGCGGTAGTACCGCTTGTGCTTCAATAGATGTGCTTGTTTCTGTTGCCTATTTTCCCTAAGCGGTAGTAGAGCGGTAGAAGAGCGGTAGTACTGCTCCCCAGAGCAGTACTACCTCTCTGGCAGATCTACTAGTCCTGTTTTCTGTCTCGTTGGGCTGTTTTGGCCGTGCTAAGCGGTAGTACCGCTCCTCCAAGCGGTAGTACCACTTGTGCACGACCTGAGCACATAACGGTTGGATTCGGGAAGTCCTATAAAAGGGGGTCTTCTTCCCCATTGAACTTTATCCTTTGAGCTCGCATTTACCCCCCATTGTTGATCTTCTTTGAGCTTGATTTCTCTCAATCCCTCCATGGATTCTTGCTAGTTTTGGGGGGTAAAGAGAGAGGAGATCTAGATTCACATTTCCATCAATCACTTTCTCCTTTATGTGAGGGGAACCCCTTGGATCTAGATCTTGGAGTTCTTGGTGTTCTCCTTCTTGTTATTCCTCTCATTTTCCTCCCTAGCATTAGTTGCTTTGGTGGGATTTGGGAGAGAAGGACTTGGGCACTCCGTGTGCCCTTGCTATTGCATTTGGTGCATCGGTTTGAGTTCTCCACGGTGATACGTGGAAGTTACAAGTTGAGAAGCTTATTACTCTTGGGTGCTTGGTACCCTTGAGCTTGTTCCTCTTGGGTGCTTGGGCGCCCTAGACGGTTGGTGGTGTTTGGAGCTCAATCATTGTGGTGTAAAGCTCCGAGCAAGTGTCGGGGTCTCCAATTAGGTTGTGGAGATCACTCCGAGCAATTTGACGGGTACCGTGACCGCCCCCAAGGGTTGCCAAAGTGTACGGGCTCAGTGACCGCCCCAAGGGTTGCCATTTGTATGGGTTCGGTGACCGCCCTCAAGGGTCCCTTAGTGGAATCATGGTATCTTGTATTGTGCAAGGGCGCGAGGAGATCACGGTGGCCCTAGTGGCTTCTTGGGGAGCATTGTGCCTCCACACGGCTCCAAACAGAGATTAGCATCCGCAAGGGTGTGAACTTCGGGATACATCGTCGTCTCTGTGTGCCTCGGTTATCTCTTACCCGAGCCCTTTACTTATGCACTTTACTTTGTGATAGACATATTGTTCTTTGTCATATATCTTGTTATCACTTAGTTGTTTATCTTGCTTAGCATAAGTTGTTGGTGTACATAGGTGAGCCTAGTTGTTGTAGGTTTTGTGCTTGACATATTAATCGCTAGGTTTATTCCACATTTGTTCAAGCCTAAACCGTAATTATTTTAAAGCGCCTATTCACTCCCCCTCTAGGCGATATCCATGATCTTTCAGTGCTCATCTTGAAACCAGGTGTCCAACAGTGGCGAGTCCACGGCGTATCTGCGGTCGACAAGGAGCTCGCGCTGGATCCTGGCGCGGCGATGGGCGATCTCTTGCAGGCGGGCGCGACCTGTCGCCGGCACGGGGGGAATGGGCACCCGATCCAGGCTAAGATGCCACCCATTGGGGAGGTGGGCATCTGACCACGACAGCGGAGTGCATGTCTCCCTGTACCGGCGGCACACCTCGACGCCGACGTAGGGCCTGAAGCGCGGCGCGGCCGCTGAAGGGGAGATGAAGAACGGAGCCGGAGACGTCAAGTGATTAGACGCGCTACCAGAAGACGGGCCCGCCTCGTGCTCGTGCTTGCCCTTCTTGCTTGGGTGCCACTTCCAGAACCCCATGGCCGACGCTGGCTAGGGTTTTGGTGTCTTCGAGGGGGGGAGGGGCGATGGTGGGGTAGTGGTGGGGAAGTGGATGGGGACGGCGACTAGAATCCACGACTTGCCTATAGAAAAGTACGCGGGCCAGGGCTGTCTGTGTGGCTAACTTGCGGGCCAACCACCCGTGCGCATTGACTGGGAGCGGTGGGAGGTAGTTGGACCACCGACACGCAGACTCGACGTGGACACGGAGAGGACGCGTGCCCCATCCGTCGCGCGACCTCAAAGCTGGCCCAAGTATGCGCCTGAAATGGGTCGAACCGGACCAAACACAGACAAGTTTTAAAGATAGGGTTACGTGTTGGGCCGGGTCATGTGTTTATTTGGGCTCAAATGAACCGTCTGTGTCCAAAGGGACACTGACGAACAAGATGGGGTCTAGTGTTTAAGAGCATCTTCAATAGCATGTGTATATTTGAATGTCTATATATTCATACAGACAATAGTCTAAAAAGATTTCTTTATATACACGTCCAGTTTTGCATCAGAACGTTTATATACATGGACCATGACAGATGGGCCGTTGCTGTAGAGAGGAAGACTGCAGCTGAGTTTAGACGACGCCTTCACAATGTCCAGGCGTGAACATGTCGAGGTCTATTTAAAAAATATGTATATTTGGACGACTATATAGACAAGCTATTAAACGCCTATTTTAGGCTTACATCATGAAAAATGAATATAGACATTTATATAAACAAGCTATTGAAAATGCTCTTAGCTCTACGTACTCGTCAGTCGCCGTTGCAACATAGAAGAAAGCATGATGATCAGAACAACCATGCGCTTCTCCGCCCGTCCACGGTGAGGAGTCTCGGCGACGCGGCCGTTTGGACGGATGATGCAGACCAACGCTACGTCAGCGAGAGGGCAGCAGACGTCAAGTCCTGTATTACTGTTTGATCCTCCATCCGACAGGTTGAGACCTATGCCGCTGTGGCGAGTATCCATCCACAGGAGTAAGATTATACTACTCCCTTCGTCCTGAAATACTTGTCGGAGAAATGGATAAACCTAGACATATTTTAGTTATAGATACATCCAATTTTATCCATTTCCCGACAAGTATTTTAGGACTGAGGGAGTACTAATTAATAACCTATCTGGATTGTACTAATCATTTATGGTATATTCGGTTGGTTAGAACCGTACCATAGTTTATCGCAAAAAAAAAAGAGAATCGTATCATAGTTACTTGCCCACTCTCTCCGTCCGGTGAAGAATATACGTTTGGCTTTAAAATTTATTCACAAAAAGTGTATTTCTATTTTTCCAATGCACTTTAAATAAAAAAAAAATACCATTCTCACATCACATGGTAATCAAGAAATAGCCATCTACACACGGTCTTCTTAATTTCTACATGCACTTAGATCATTGGGGGTTGGCTAATTAAAAAGGAGAGAGAGGACACGTTTCATGTTTTTTGCAGATGCCCCCGTGCTGTGGAACTGTGGCGGGCCATGGCGAAACATTGGAGCTTGCCGGACCTCAATTCTGTTAGGCCGACGGGTATCGAGTGGCTGTTTGACGTGTTGTACCCATGCAGATTGATGATCGCATGAGGGTCCTTATGGTGTTGTGGCGCTCATGGCATATTCGAAATGAAATTGTCCATGAGAAGAGGCCACCCCCAGTGGAGGCTTCATGCCGGTTTCTGCTCAGCTATGAAGCATCTTTGGCTGCTATCCAGCGTGACCCGGACGGTGATCACATGAAGGGCAAGATGGTCCTGGCGCCCACTGCCAGGAGGGCACCGGCAAGGCATCAGGAGAACGCGCCAGCATCGGATAGCATGTGGCAGGCCCCCGCCCCTGGACGTGTTAAACTGAACGTCGATGGTTCGTACTGCCCCGTCTCTGGTGTTGCGGGTGCAGGCATGATCTTGAGGGACAACAATGGAGCGATTATTTTCTCGGCGTGCATAAACCTTCTCTTCTATGCAGATCCCTTGCAAGCGGAGTTGGCGGCTTGTCTCGAAGGCCTCAATTTTGCCATGCAATGGTCTCCTTTGCGTGTGGACGTGGAGATGGACAGCCTGATTGCTATGCAGACTATCCGGTCACTGAAGGAAGATAAATCGCAACATGCGATGATGATTACTGAAGCTAAGAGACTTCTTGGTGAAAGGGAAAGTTCAATTACTCATATTAGTAGGAGACAAAATTGTGTTGGGCATAGACTAGCTGAATTTGGCCGAGTAGAAGCTAGGACTACCGTTTGGTTAAAATCTGGACCTGCTAATGTAGTGAAACTATGTATGGAGGATCTTCCTCCCAACTGAGCAATGAAATTCCCTTTAACCCCGCAAAAAAAAGGAGAGAGGTGGTGGCTTACATCCTTTCAATGAATTTTTTACTTAACTTCATAATTTATTTTTAAAAGTTTAGATATACACTCTTCAGCGGACGGATAGAGTATATTTCTGAGCTCTTGATTTTACTAAGACTAGATGGAAAAATTTCCTCACTTTGCCACACGTTGATATAATAGAGAGAGCTCCCATCATGCCATTTTTTGGATTTGTGAAACTGACCTAGGGTGTGCGTGATATTATTTTGGATTTGGATTCTAGACGCAGTATATCACCGTGTAGTTGGATGTCTAATTTATCTTCTTTTTTTGCTAAATGGACCAATTTTACTATTCTTGCGTCCAATCTTTCGCTAATAATAATAAAACACTTATTGCTTCTGGTCATCCGTTATTTAAATTGCCTCCGAAGTTATTATAAGTTACCCACTATGCCATCCATAATTAAAACAATTTGGTTTTATTTCAAAATCGCCCTTGGATTCGGTTCTTATAGTTTGATACACTGATGTGACTCAATTACGCAAACAGCCCAATGGCTAAGGCGTTGGTCTACCACACGGGAGATCAGGGTTTGATCCCTGGTTCCCACCCCCTTTTCTCCCTTTTTTCTCTGTAGGAAGCACCCATCCTCCTTCCGCACACGCTAATGGGCCGGCCCATGTGCAGGTGGTGGCGCCCTCTGTTTTCTATTTCTTTTTTTGCTTTTTACTCATTTTTGTTTTTCATTTTCCTTCTTTAAGTTAATTCGAAATTTTCAAAAGAAATTACTTTGAAAAGTTGCGAGATTTAAAACTATATTGAAAAATCATAAACTGTTTGTGAATTCAAAAAATAACGTAGAATGTTCATGATTTCAAAAAATTGTTCGCATCTTTCCCTAATAATGAAGCACTCATTGCTTCTCGTAGTCCATCACTTAAATTGCCCCTGAAGTTGTCATAAATTACCCAGTATGTCATCCATAATTTAAACGATTTGGTTTTATTTCAAAATCGTCGCCGGATTCGGTTCTTATAGTTTGATACACTGATGTAACTCAAGTATGCAAACAGCCCAATAGCTAAGGCGTTGGTCTACCACATGGGAGACCAGGGTTTTATCCCTGGTTCCTACCCTTTTTTCTCCCCTTCTTTCTCCATAGGAAGCGCGCCTGCTCCTCCCGCATGCACTAATGGGCCGGCCCATGTGCAGGTGGTGACGCCCCCTGTTTTCTATTTTGTTTTTTGCTTTTTTACTTTTACTTTTTATTTTTTTCTCGTTTTCCTTCTTTAAGTCAATTAGGAATTTTCTAAAGATCCGAATTTTGAAAAGTTCCGAGCTTTAAAAATATGAGAAATCATAAACTGTTTGTTAATTCAAAAAATAACATAGAATGCTCATGATTTCAAAAAATTACATATTATAAAAATATGCACGATCACAAAAAGATGTGGATGAAATAAAAAAATTCGTGATTTTTAAAAAATAATCCAGTATTCAAAATATATTCTAGGAATAGAAAAACGTACATGGGATTTTAGAAAATGGTCCCAAAAATTAAAAAAATCCGTAAACAATGAACAAAACAAACTGCCGCTTGCATAGAATTTTTATAGGGGATCTATAGAGGTTGTTTTATGATTTTATTTAGTCCCCTCGTCTGGTTAAAAAATAGTTTCCGTGTTTCGTACAACGTTGAGCGCAAATTGACACAGCTTCCTATAGGGGATCTGTAGAGGTCGTTGTATGATAAGTGTCTTTTTTGCCTTCATACACAACTATATTTATTCTGGTACCACGGTACTGGTTATGTTAAACACCGCTACGCTAGGTCAAAACGAGACACATCATTTATCAGTCTAGCTCAGGCAGGTCCATGAATGCAGTTTGCTCAACCAATTTTTTTCATTGTGGCGCCTTAGGAAATCAAAACGTGATCCGACCATCACATTTTTAGTTTTTGAAATGACTTTTTAGAAGTCCCTTATTTCATCATGACATCACTTAGACATAGTTTGTGAAATGATATTTTAAAAGTCCTTATCTCATCCTGGCATTTGATTTAGATTTTTTTTAATATCTACCACACCTGCATAATCTCCCGTTCCAATGCACGGGCATATTTGTTATCATAATTATAGGACGAACATCCTCCTTTTTACTCAGAGCTAATGATCTCAATTTTTCTATTACTTATTGCTTAGCTGTTCTTGCCAAGTTGCTTAATTGTTGTAGCATGGGACTACATTTGTTCCTTTTCTTACTTTCTGAGCTGAAGGGGAAATCTTCACAACTCCATTATCTATATAGATGTTTCTATCTAAATAAATAACTTCCCCGTTGTATGCAGTGAATTTAATGGTCCATCTGGTGTAAGCTTCTATTTGCCCGCATTACAAGTATCAACATTCGGCTGCACTGCCCATGCATATTAGGGCTTCCTTCATTTGTGTCAGGACCCCGACTTGATGTCACATCGATCTAGCCTGTAACACCTCATATCACTTTGCGGCCTCACGCACGGTATCCCCACGGGTGTCGCCTTACCTTTGCCCGGGACCGTTTGCGCCTTTTGGCTCACGTATATGATAGTGTCGCTAGCATCCATATGATAAGGAGCCCGGGCTGACATGACTAGTCGTAAACCCAAAGTGGCACAGACTTACAGGGACAGGCATTCATGACCCAGCTTCGAACGTGTCGGTCAACAGCAAGTGGGTCCGGGCTGTAGCACTGGGCTAGCAGGACTCCGGTAAACCGGGCTGTAGCGGGCTAACAGGACTCCGGTACTCAATGCGTGACATTTCCCCGAAGGGACAGACACCGGAACGAGGAAGGACACATGTCGGCCAGCCTAAGTGTTCCAGAGCAGTAGCAAGCTACCAGGGCTCAGCGGTAACACTAGGAGACATTTCCCGGTAAGAGAGGCTACTAAAGATAAACAACTAGATGGTCAGATCCCACACATACCAAGCATTTCAATCATACACACAATATGCTCGATATGTGCAAATACAACAAGGCATCACAACATGACTCTATGACACAAGTACTTTATTTAAGGCTCAGAGAGCCATACATAACATACACAAAGGTACGGGTCACACGACCCAGCATTCAAGTCATACAGTCATACAAACCAGCAGCGGAAGTAACTTGTCTGAGTACAGACAACTAGTAAAATAAAAGAGGCTTGGAAAGCCTAGCTATACTACGTGGTCCTTCACAAGCTCAGGATCACCACCTGGGCCTTAGCCTACTCATTGATGTCAACGTCTACGTAGAACCCATCAGAAGGGGTTGCAGCGTCTTCTGTAAAAATGTAAATTATAGCAACATGAGTACAAAGGTACTCAGCAAGACCTACATCAGATCCTACATACATGGATATTATCAAGAAGGGTTGGTGGAGTTGTTGCAGCAAGCCAGCTTTGACTCTTGGCTAGGCTAACCTACGAGACTCCAACTCGAAATGGTTTTGCGCACACGAGTCCACTACTCACCAATTCAATACACTACCGAGGATCCACCTCCGTCTTCCTACGGAAGAGCCATCCTCGGCACTCACACTTATCTTGAGGCTTTTAGTAGTTTCCATTTACTTGTCTATGAACTGTATAGGCAACCAAGTAGTCCTTTACCGCGGACGCGGCTATTCGAATAGATCATGATAACCCTGCAGGGGTGTACTTCTTCATACATGTTTCCACCACTTAGCGTCTGCACACGACATGTGCTCGACAGACTTCAAGCGAAAGTCGACGTGGGTGTAGACCACGACCTACCTAAACACTTAAGCCTCTAGTCCAGGTTTATCGCCTATCCAGGTTCCATCCGCAGGGAGTCCGGCCGAGGTTTCCCATACGGCCCCGAACGATGTGAACAGGGTTCCCGAGATACCTAACGGGTATATGGTACACCGTGCCACATACCTACCGCATCACAGCCCATCCCTACGGTCAGCGCTGTCCACGGCCTCCAGTAGGCTACAAACACCAGAAACTACGTGCAACTCCTGGACAGAGAGCTAGGGTGAATAAGAAGTCGAGCGGGGTCATATTTCAGGGCCCAATGCATGGTAGTAGCTGTATCTTAAATCACACATACAGATCTCAGTGCTTAAGGTCGGCTTCAATGAAACAACCCACCATGTACTCCTACATGGCCTCTCATCGATACCTTTACCAAATCGTGTTCACCACACCACTCTCATTACCGACATAATCATTTCACTCTAGCCATCACCCAGATGAACCAGACCTGACACGACTCTAAGCATAGCAGGCATAGCAAGGTAGGAACAACACATACATATGGCTCAATCAACTCCTACACATGCTAGTGGGTTTCATCTAGTTACTGTGGCAATGACAGGTCATGCAGAGGAAATGGGTTCAACTACCGTAGCACACAACAGTTTGAAATGCGTTGTCTTAATGCAGTAAAAGAGAGCAGGAGCGAGAACATGGGATTGTATCGATATGATCAAATGGTTGGTTGCTTGCCTGATGGTTCGATGCACTGATACGGTTCTTCGTTAGGGTAATCACGGTACTCCTCGGGGGCAGATCCTGCCGCAAAGAACACCGATATACAACCATCACCAAACAATGTGCAACAATATGATGCATGCATGAAACATAGCAATATGAGTGTGTTGGGCTAATGCAACTAAGACCAGAAGGGTTTGAACCAATTTGAATCAAAGATTCAAATTTCAAACTCAAACATGGCCCTTTAAAGTGTTTTTCCTTGTTCTGCATTAAACATCAAGTTAACTTGTTTAGTCATGCATGAAAATAGTACAGATGGATAGATTGGATTTTTCTGATCATTTTTCATATATAATTTGTCTGATTTGGAGTTACAGAATAAAAGTTATGAATTTTTTAAAGTTTAAACTATATTCTGGAATTTCCTATATTAGAATAATTCCAGAAAATCAATTATTGCGTCAGCCTTACGTCAGTGTGACATCAGCAGGTCAACGGAACACGTCCGGGTCAAACCTGACAGTGGGTCCCGCATGTCAGGGTGATTAAATTAATTAAAGTTTAATTAAAACTAAACCTGTTTAATTAACAGGGCTGGGCCCCACCTGTCATTGACTCAGGGGAGTCAACCAGGGCCCACCCGTGGTCAAACCCGGGTCGGCTGCACCGGCGTTTAGCCGCCGGCGAGCCCGACGCGGCGGCGGAAGTGGTTTTGGCTGTTTCGGCCACCAAATGGGTCGCGGAGACCACCGGAGTGGAGCTGAGGACGAGCCCCAGCTCTTGGTGGAGTCCGTTGGGGTCGGGGTGGCCGGAGTTGGCGCCGACGACGACTTTGGCGGCTGCCGGAGTTCGGGTGAAAACGAACTCGGCCTAGGGTGTGCGGGGAGGTGCGGGACGTGCACGGTTGGGCCTAACGCAGCGTGGTGAGTGCGTTGGACACCGCGGGTTGGCCGGAGGATGGCCGGGAGCACGTCGGCGACGAGATCCGCGGCGGTGCGTGCGTGTGATCTTCGTGCGGTGGCTACATGGCTCGGGAATGAGAGAGGGAGGGTCGGAGGGGTAGCTAGGCTCACAACGCTCCCATAGAGGCCACCGGCGGGGTCGGGGACGAGCTGAGGCGGCGACGGCGTTGAAGGGGATCTCCGGCGACGGCGAGCTCGGGCGAGGTCGGTGCGGTGGTCTCGGGCCGCACGAGCACACGGGGCTCGGCTAGCTCGATGAAGTGGACGGCGGCGGAGCTCCTGGACACGGCGGCACGGCATGGGGTTGACGGAGGGCGTGGCTACGGCGAGGGGGTGGCGGCGATGGCGTCGGCCATGGCGTGGGAGAGCGAGGGAGAGGAGCTGGAGAGGAGAGGGGGAGTCTGGGAGGTTCGGGGGAGAGAGAGAGGCCGATTCACGGCGTTAGCCGGGCGAGGGAGACGGCGAGGCGGCGAGCAGGTGCGTGGCACCCATGCGGTGCTCGCCGTCGAGCACCTGCCTGCCTGCCTGGCCGGCAAGCAGCTCGCTGGCGCGGTGCTGGGCTGGGCCGGCAGGTGGGCCGGGTGCTGGGCGCCAGGTAAGCTTTTCCATTTCTTTCTGTTTTCTGTTTTTTTAATACTTCTGCAACTTTGTTGAATTAAATAAAATACTTAGGCAACTCCAAAAATCACCAAACTACTCCTGGTCCATAGTTGGATTATTTCCAACATGAAACATTTTAGCTTGGAGATATTTGAGCATTTAAATATTTTATATAATTTTAAATGCCCAAATTCAAATATTTATGATTTAATTCAAAAACCCTAAGATGGCCTAGGAAAATGTGCACCACTTTTGGCAGAGGTTCTGAACCAAGACAAAAATGATGGGCATTTTAGAAGGGCATTTCAGGTTCATTGAAAAAGTTTTTAGTAACCCTAGTTGGTTTCAGAGGGGACTGGGGGTTCTGTCATCCCCATTTCAGGTTTCTGATGAAAGAGTAAACATGATGCAACACTCTAATGCATGGCTAACTAGGATGTGACAACTCACCCCCACTCAAAAGAATCTCGTCCCGAGATTTGGGTTCCTCCGGGAAGAAGGTGGGATACTCAAGTCGAAGACGATCCTCCCTTTCCCAAGTTGCTTCATCCTCAGAATGGTGCGACCATTGAACTTTGAGAAACCTGATATTATGACGTCGAGTGGTACGCTCGGCCTGATCGAGGATACGAATGGGGTACTCTCGATATGTAAGATTATCTTGGAGATCAAGCGTTTCGTAGTCCACTCCACGGATAGGATCCGAGAAGCAACGCCTGAGTTGAGAAACATGGAAGACATCATGGACTCTAGAGAGGTGCGGAGGTAGTTCCAACTGGTAGGCAACTTCTCCTTGTTTGGCGAGAATGCGAAAAGGTCCAATGTAACGAGGAGCCAATTTGCCTTTGATACCGAAACGATGGGTTCCCTTCAGAGGGGTAACCCGAAGGTAAGCCTTCTCGTCAATCTCGAAAGTCATAGCCTTATGTTTTCGGTCATATTGACTCTTCTGACGGGATTGGGCTGTTTTCAACTTTTCACGAACGATGCGAACTTGCTCTTCTGCTTCCTGAATCATATCCGAGCCAAAGAATTGTCTTTCCCCGGTCTCTGACCAGTTAAGGGGTGTTCGACACCTTCGTCCATAGAGAACTTCAAAAGGGGCTTTACCCAAGCTAGATTGATAGCTGTTGTTGTAAGCAAATTCGGCAAACGGAAGGCACTTCTCCCAACCCATTCCGAATGAGATAACAGAGGCTCGAAGCATGTCTTCTAGAATCTGGTTGACGCGTTCCACTTGACCACTCGACTGAGGGTGGAAAGCGGTGCTAAAGGAGAGACGGGTTCCCATAGCATTTCGGAAACTTTCCCAAAATCGAGAGGTGAAAAGACTTCCTCGATCCGAGTTAATTTCCAAGGGAACACCATGGAGAGACACTATTCGGGAGATGTATAAGTCTGCCAATTGACTAGCGGTTATACTCTCACGAACAGGTAGGAAATGGGCTACTTTGGAAAGACGATCGACAACGACGAAGATAGCATTATTCCCTCTCTTGGTCTTGGGAAAACCGGTAATGAAATCCATACTAATTTTATCCCATTTCCATTCAGGAATAGCTAAGGGTTGAAGGGTGCCAGCAGGCCGTTGATGCTCTGCTTTTATATGACGACAGACGTCGCAATTAGCAATATACTGGGCAATTTCTCTCTTCATCCTAGTCCACCAGAACCTCTGGCGTAGGTCCTGATACATCTTAGTACTACCGGGATGAATGGTGAGAGGAGATTCATGTGCCTCCTTAAGGATCAATCGCCTCAGGTTTCGCACCTTGGGAACCACTAGTCGATTCCCGAAGTATACGACCCCTTGATCAATAATGGAGAAACAATTCGCAATTCCTTTCTTGATGTTTCTCTTGATGCGGGAAATTCCCGGATCTACCTTCTGTGCTTTGATGATCTGATCCGTAAGGGTAGGTTTTGCCACCAAGGTGGAAAGAAAACCTTGAGGAACAATGTGAAGGTTAAGCTTCCGAAATTCCTCATGGAGAAGCGGTTGACTTTGTTGTAGCATTAGGTTGTTACAATAAGATTTACGACTTAGCGCATCAGCCATGACGTTGGCTTTCCCTGGGGTGTAAGTTATTCCTAAGTCGAAATCTGTGATCAACTCAACCCAACGTCTTTGCCTGAGATTCAAATCCGGTTGGGTGAAAATGTACTTCAGACTTTGGTGATCAGTGAATATCTCGCAATGGTTACCGAGGAGGTAATGTCGCCAGGTCTTAAGTGCATAGACTACAGCTGCAAGCTCTAGATCATGAGTAGGATAATTCTCCTCATGTGGGTGCAATTGCCGTGAAGCGTAGGCAATTACGTGTCGATCTTGCATGAGAATGCAACCTAGTCCTTGTCGCGAGGCGTCGCAGTAGATAACAAAGTCCTTGGAGAAGTCTAGCGGTACCAATACGGGAGCAGAAGTCAGGCGTCTTTTCAGTTCCTGAAAGCTGTGCTCACATTGTGGAGTCCATTCGAACTTCTTATCTTTCTTGAGGAGTTCGGTTAGAGGTTTAGCAACTTTGGAGAAGTTTTCGACAAAGCGACGGCAATAACTCGCTAAGCCTAGAAAACTCCGAACTTGCTTGACCGATTCAGGTGGAGTCCAGTTAAGGACGGCTTGAACTCGCTCAGGGTTAACAGCAATACCTTTACCAGATATTACATGACCCAGATAGGTCACTTCCGACAACCAGAATTCACATTTGGAAAACTTGGCATAAAGGCGATGCTCTCGAAGTTTCTTCAACACTAGTCTTAGATGTTCGGCATGTTCCTCCTCGTTCTTGGAGTAGATGAGTATATCATCGAGATAAACTACGACGAATTTATCCAAATACTCCATGAAGATTGAGTTCATTAACCGAGAAAAGGTGGCTGGAGCGTTGGTTAAACCGAAGGACATGACGGTGTACTCGTATTGGCCATAACGAGTAACAAAGGCCGTTTTAGGAATGTCCCCGTTTCTGATTTTGATTTGATGGTAGCCCAACCTCAAATCCATCTTGGAGAAGACTGAGGATCCAGCGAGCTGATCATACAGGTCGTTGATCCTAGGGAGCGGATATTTGTTCTTGATTGTGACCAAATTGACAGGTCGATAATCTACAACCATCCGGTCCGTACCATCCTTCTTCTTGACGAAGAGGACGGGGCAAGCCCACGGAGATGAACTAGGTCGGATGAAACCCTTTTTCAAGGACTCATCGAGTTGTTTCTTAAGCTCGGCTAGTTCTAGTGGTGCCATCTTATAGGGTCTTCTAGCAATCAGAACGGTTCCTGGAATGAGGTCTATTACGAACTCAACATCCCTGTCAGGTGGAACACCTGGCAATTCCTCTGGGAAGACATCCGGGAAGTCACGGACTACCGGAACGTCCTCAAGGTCTGGCAAAGGGCTGGTGTTAAGAGAATATAATTGTCGCTTGGCTAATCGGGTCAAGACATTGACTATCTTCCCCGAAGGATGAGTGAGTTGAACAGTCCTAGAGAAGCAATCAATTTTGGCGTGATGAGCTGACATCCAGTCCATACCCAAAATGATATTAATATCTGAAAATTTAAGGGCTATCAAAGATGCGAGGAAAACAAGTCTGTCGACTTGGATTTCATTTCCATGGCTTACTCTAGAAGTTTGCCATTTGGATCCCGGAGTTTGAATTACCATAGAGGTTGGCATATCACCGAATGCGATGTTATGCAAACGAGCATAATTTTCGGATATAAAAGAATGAGAGGCTCCTGTATCGAAAAGAACAGATGCCGGGTGGCAATTAACAAGAAGCGTACCAAGAACGACGTTGGGATCCTCTTGAGCTTCCTCGGCAGAGATACAGTTGACATGACCACGTGCAGCGGTGGCCGGCTTGGCGTGGAACACTTTCCCTGTCGGCTTGCCACGGCCAACAGCTTTAGCAGATTGGTTGGGGTTGGTCTGGGGACACTCACGCATATAGTGACCAGATTCCCCACACTTGAAACAGGTCACGGAACTGGTACGTGGAGGAGCATTGTTGGTTGGACCACCATAGGGCTTGGCTGGTGCAGACTGTTGAACAGGGCGAGGCACCTGGAAGGATGGCCTCGGTGTGAACCTGGGTGGCAGGGCAGTGTTGGGCACCCACACGCGGCGCTTCTGAGGACCAGCACCGGATGAGGAACCCACGTCACGGCCATGCTTGTGTGTTGCATCATAATCAGTCTGACCAGTTTCAGCACTGATGGCCTTGTTAACAAGTTTCTGAAAGGATGTGCACTCATGCAGACGGAGGTCGCGGCGAAGCTCAGGACTAAGCCCCTTACGGAACCTTGCTTGCTTCTTGGCATCGGTAGAAACTTCCTCAGTGGCATATCGTGCGAGGTTACCAAACTCCCTGCTGTAAGCATCCACAGAGAGTCGGCCCTGAGTGAAACTGCAAAATTCCTCACGTTTACGGTCCATGAGACCCTCCGGAATGTGATGTTCACGGAAAGCCTCGCTGAATTCAGCCCAAGTAGTGACATGGCCCGCTGGGCGCATAGCTCCATAATTCTCCCACCATAGACTGGCGGGGCCTTCAAGATGATATGCAGCAAAGGTGACCTTGTCAGCCTCAGCTACTAGCGCGGAACGCAGCTTGTGAGAGATACTGCGAAGCCAGTCATCAGCGTCGAGAGGCTCGACGGAGTGGTGGAACGTGGGTGGATGTAATTTGATAAAATCACTGAGTGACACCACGTTAGTCCTCTGATGGTGTGCTGTGTTCTGTTCAATACGCTCCAACAAACGGTTGGTCTCCCGCTTGTTTCTTTCGGCTTCCATCATAACCTCGGCTAGGGAAGGAGGATGAGGCAGATTTGCATTCCTGACTTCACTGCCTTCGGCCTGCTCTTGAGGAGCAGGGTTAGTGCGCGTGTTGACCATCCTAGGTAAACAAGACAATGATTTAGTCAGAATGATAAAATTCCGGCATAGGATACAGAATGTAAGGAATAACTCGGAATGCAAGATGATCATCCGTATGACATGGTAGATACAGAAACTGCTTCTTTATTCCATCGTCATACACACCATACAGGGTTTAGTACAAGACCAAACAAGGTACTATTACGGTGAAAAGAGGATTACATCTCATCGGAGGCATTCCAAGCTCCTATACATTATTTTTCTACACCTCCGGAAAGGGTACAAACTAGGTCATATCCCACGAGTCACGCGGAACGATAGACGACACAGCTAGTGCGAACTAGTGATACTACCACTAACTCATCCGTAGTAGTCCTCGTAGAAGTCACCTCCATAGCCTGGAAGCTCAACATGACCATCCGGAAACAGACGATCTCGCGGAGCTTGTGGACCATAGGGACTAGGATGAGGTCTTGGACCAACAGACGGTGGCCTGCGGGGACCGCGAGGTGGGGTGATGCCTCCTACATCATGCCAACCCATCATGTCTGGCAGAGCAGATCTCACAGGATAGAGATCGCGCATATCCGAATATCCAGCTTGCACCGCCGGTGCAAACCGAGTCAATGTGGCCCAGTGGTCAGCACGGGTATTGAAGAGCTCTAACCTCAAGGCCCGATTTTCACGGTCCTTATCCTCGAGCATCTCAGCAGTGGTGTGAGTCCGTGAATCCTCCTAGGTGGGGTCAGCATAGATAGCCTGGAGATACCCTTGTGCTCCTGGAAGTGATCCTGGCATATACCGGAAATCAGAGTCCCGAAATAGACCAGACCTGACTCGCATGATGGTCATCATAGAGTAGGCGGCGTCCTGCACAGCCATCTCAATAGTAACCCCGAGTCCATAGGAGCAGTGAAGGGGCTCGGTGGATCCAGGATAAGATGGAAATATCCTGACAGTACAGAGATACTGGCTTTGATTAAAGTCTCGGAATTGCTCTTCGACCGTGTACTCAGGATACCAACGGTATCCAGCCTCAGTCATTACCCTGACCAACATGGCAGTATGGCCAGGTACATCTAGGCATCGAGTCAGGCGAACCACTTGATTGAGGTCGCGAGTGGCCATCTGAAAGCACAATCATAATGCAAAGGCATTAGAATTTCTAGCAAAATTTCGGCAGCATAACAGCTGTAAATGCTCAAGAAGGATTTTGAGACATTTGACAAAGGATTTCATACACACTCAATCATCATCATATCAAAGTTCTGAATCCATTCTAACAACACAATGTGGTAGTAGAACTGAACTAGGCTTGTATCCATCAAACTTATAAGGTACTACTGATTAGAAACACGTGATCCTGATAGAGAGAATAGATCCTAATTCCTTAACCCCCGGTGGAAGAATAGACTGACTCAGATCAGAATGTCATAAGATAAAGGAGTAAAAAGAGCCTTACGTTCCAACCCACAAACAATTCCCCTACATATAACTAAAGAATTTCTAGACTCAACATCGACCAGTTTGGCTTGGAGAACCTACAGGCAGTCCGGCTCTGATGCCAACGCTGTCAGGACCCCGACTCGATGTCACATCGATCTAGCCTGTAACACCTCATATCACTTTGCGGCCTCACGCACGGTATCCCCACGGGTGTCGCCTTACCTTTGCCCGGGACCGTTTGCGCCTTTTGGCTCACGTATATGATAGTGTCGCTAGCATCCATATGATAAGGAGCCCGGGCTGACATGACTAGTCGTAAACCCAAAGTGGCACAGACTTACAGGGACAGGCATTCATGACCCAGCTTCGAACGTGTCGGTCAACAGCAAGTGGGTCCGGGCTGTAGCACTGGGCTAGCAGGACTCCGGTAAACCGGGCTGTAGCGGGCTAACAGGACTCCGGTACTCAATGCGTGACATTTCCTCGAAGGGACAGACACCGGAACGAGGAAGGACACATGCCGGCCAGCCTAAGTGTTCCAGAGCAGTAGCAAGCTACCAGGGCTCAGCGGTAACACTAGGAGACATTTCCCGGTAAGAGAGGCTACTAAAGATAAACAACTAGATGGTCAGATCCCACACATACCAAGCATTTCAATCATACACACAATATGCTCGATATGTGCAAATACAACAAGGCATCACAACATGACTCTATGACACAAGTACTTTATTTAAGGCTCAGAGAGCCATACATAACATACACAAAGGTACGGGTCACACGACCCAGCATTCAAGTCATACAGTCATACAAACCAGTAGCGGAAGTAACTTGTCTGAGTACAGACAACTAGTAAAATAAAAGAGGCTTGGAAAGCCTAGCTATACTACGTGGTCCTTCACAAGCTCAGGATCACCACCTGGGCCTTAGCCTACTCATTGATGTCAACGTCTACGTAGAACCCATCAGAAGGGGTTGCAACGTCTTCTGTAAAAATGTAAATTATAGCAACATGAGTACAAAGGTACTCAGCAAGACTTACATCAGATCCTACATACATGCATATTATCAAGAAGGGTTGGTGGAGTTGTTGCAGCAAGCCAGCTTTGACTCTTGGCTAGGCTAACCTACGAGACTCCAACTCGAAATGGTTTTGCGCACACGAGTCCACTACTCACCAATTCAATACACTACCGAGGATCCACCTCCATCTTCCTACGGAAGAGCCATCCTCGGCACTCACACTTATCTTGAGGCTTTTAGTAGTTTCCATTTACTTGTCTATGAACTGTATAGGCAACCAAGTAGTCCTTTACCGCGGACGCGGCTATTCGAATAGATCATGATAACCCTGCAGGGGTGTACTTCTTCATACATGTTTCCACCACTTAGCGTCTGCACACGACATGTGCTCGGCAGACCTCAAGCGAAAGCCGACGTGGGTGTAGACCATGACCTACCTAAACACTTAAGCCTCTAGTCCAGGTTTATCGCCTATCCAGGTTCCATCCGCAGGGAGTCTGGCCGAGGTTTCCCATACGGCCCCGAACGATGTGAACAGGGTTCCCGAGATACCTAACGGGTATTCGGTACACCGTGCCACGTACCTACCGCATCACAGCCCACCCCTACGGTCAGCGCTGTCCACGGCCTCCAGTAGGCTACAAACACCAGAAACTACGTGCAACTCCTGGACAGAGAGCTAGGGTGAATAAGAAGTCGAGCGGGGTCATATTTCAGGGCCCAATGCATGGTAGTAGCTGTATCTTAAATCACACATACAGATCTCAGTGCTTAAGGTCGGCTTCAATGAAACAACCCACCATGTACTCCTACATGGCCTCTCATCGATACCTTTACCAAATCGTGTTCACCACACCACTCTCATTACCGACATAATCATTTCACTCTAGCCATCACCCAGATGAACCAGACCTGACACGACTCTAAGCATAGCAGGCATAGCAAGGTAGGAACAACACATACATATGGCTCAATCAACTCCTACACATGCTAGTGGGTTTCATCTAGTTACTGTGGCAATGACAGGTCATGCAGAGGAAATGGGTTCAACTACCGTAGCACACAACAGTTTGAAATGCGTTGTCTTAATGCAGTAAAAGAGAGCAGGAGCGAGAACATGGGATTGTATCGATATGATCAAATGGTTGGTTGCTTGCCTGATGGTTCGATGCACTGATACGGTTCTTCGTTAGGGTAATCACGGTACTCCTCGGGGGCAGATCCTGCCGCAAAGAACACCGATATACAACCATCACCAAACAATGTGCAACAATATGATGCATGCATGAAACATAGCAATATGAGTGTGTTGGGCTAATGCAACTAAGACCAGAAGGGTTTGAACCAATTTGAATCAAAGATTCAAATTTCAAACTCAAACATGGCCCTTTAAAGTGTTTTTCCTTGTTCTGCATTAAACATCAAGTTAACTTGTTTAGTCATGCATGAAAATAGTACAGATGGATAGATTGGATTTTTCTGATCATTTTTCATATATAATTTGTCTGATTTGGAGTTACAGAATAAAAGTTATGAATTTTTTAAAGTTTAAACTATATTCTGGAATTTCCTATATTAGAATAATTCCAGAAAATCAATTATTGCGTCAGCCTTACGTCAGTGTGACGTCAGCAGGTCAACGGAACACGTCCGGGTCAAACCTGACAGTGGGTCCCGCATGTCAGGGTGATTAAATTAATTAAAGTTTAATTAAAACTAAACCTGTTTAATTAACAGGGCTGGGCCCCACCTGTCATTGACTCAGGGGAGTCAACCAGGGCCCACCCGTGGTCAAAGCCGGGTCGGCTGCACCGGCGCTTAGCCGCCGGCGAGCCCGACGCGGCGGCGGAAGTGGTTTTGGCTGTTTCGGCCACCAAATGGGTCGCGGAGACCACCGGAGTGGAGTTGAGGACGAGCCGCAGCTCTTGGTGGAGTCCGTTGGGGTCGGGGTGGCCGGAGTTGGCGCCGGCGACGACTTTGGCGGCCGCCGGAGTTCGGGTGAAAACGAACTCGGCCTAGGGTGTGCGGGGAGGTGCGGGACGTGCACGGTTGGGCCTAACGCAGCGTGGTGAGTGCGTTGGACACCGCGGGTTGGCCAGAGGATGGCTGGGAGCACGTCGGCGACGAGATCCGCGGCGGTGCGTGTGTGTGATCTTCGTGCGGTGGCTACACGGCTCGGGAATGAGAGAGGGAGGGTCGGAGGGGTAGCTAGGCTCACAGCGCTCCCGTAGAGGCCACCGGCGGGGTCGGGGACGAGCTGAGGTGGCGACGGCGTTGAAGGGGATCTCCGGCGACGGCGAGCTCGGGCGAGGTCGGTGCGGTGGTCTCGGGCCGCACGAGCACACGGGGCTCGGCTAGCTCGATGAAGTGGACGGCGGCGGAGCTCCTGGACACGGCGGCACGGCGTGGGGTTGACGGAGGGCGTGGCTACGGTGAGGGGGTGGCGGCGATGGCGTCGGCCATGGCGTGGGAGAGCGAGGGAGAGGAGCTGGAGAGGAGAGGGGGAGTCTGGGAGGTTCGGGGGAGAGAGAGAGGCCGATTCACGGCGTTAGCCGGGCGAGGGAGGCGGCGAGGCGGCGAGCAGGTGCGTGGCACCCATGCGGTGCTCGCCGTCGAGCACCTGCCTGCCTGCCTGGCCGGCAAGCAGCTCGCTGGCGCAGTGCTGGGCTGGGCCAGCTGGTGGGCCGGGTGCTGGGCGCCAGGTAAGCTTTTCCATTTCTTTCTGTTTTCTGTTTTTTTAATACTTCTGCAACTTTGTTGAATTAAATAAAATACTTAGGCAACTCCCAAAATCACCAAACTACTCCTGGTCCATAGTTGGATTATTTCCAACATGAAACATTTTAGCTTGGAGATATTTGAGCATTTAAATATTTTATATAATTTTAAATGCCCGAATTCAAATATTTATGATTTAATTCAAAAACCCTAAGATGGCCTAGGAAAATGTGCACCACTTTTGGCAGAGGTTCTGAACCAAGACAAAAATGATGGGCATTTTAGAAGGGCATTTCAGGTTCATTGAAAAAGTTTTTAGTAACCCTAGTTGGTTTCAGAGGGGACTGGGGGTTCTGTCATCCCCATTTCAGGTTTCTGATGAAAGAGTAAACATGATGCAACACTCTAATGCATGGCTAACTAGGATGTGACAATTTGGGATTTTTATGAGCTATTTCTCTGTCAATTATGATGTCAATGAAGCAAAATTATCCAGTTGGACAACTAAGGACGCCATTCACCCAATATCAGATCAGTACAAAAAATCTAGTTGGGAAAGGATTCAGTTGGTCAACCTTTCTGAGGAACCCGGCACAATTCGTTGGAAGCTGACATCAAATGGCCAGTACTCTGCCATGTCTGCCTACAAAATTCAGTTCTTGGCACGCGTTGAGGAACCGTTACTGAACTCGGTCTGGCATATTAAAGCTGAACCAAAAGTTAAGTTTTATGTGTGGCTCCTTCGTTTCAAGATTGGTGGCGGAAGACTATTTCTTTGGCGTGATCCGCGGACACGACAAGGCAGGTCACTATGGTCGTCTATGTCGCTTGGAACTTGTGGAAGGAACGGAACAGACGTACTTTTGAAGGGAAAAGGACCTCTCCTGAGATGGTGGCTGCGTTGGCTAGAGACGAGACAAAAAAATTGGGAGGCAAAACCTTAATGTCTTTCTGCAATTGGTTTGGTCGCTGTGTTCCAGGTTTCTGTTAGTCCTTTATAGAGACCTGTTAACCTGTTCTTGTACTGTGTTTCTTTGATCTTGCAGTGCGCGCTTGGTATTGCAATAATTTAGCTAGGTCAAGGAGATCGCAGTAACAACATGACAACTATTGTTCTGCAGGCAGGCATAGGTTCCCAATATGGATATCAGATAGAAGTTTGGCACCATGTTTTTCGCACCAATAAAACTAGGTGTGCTTTATTGCTATTAGATAAACTAGGTGGATCTGCTGGCAGGAGATACAGTTAGCTTGTGTGCTGCAGAACTGGGAGCTACGTGTTTCTACTGGAAGCAGATCATATTGCTAGCTCGTGTGCTATACATTGTTGTTTTAGTCTTACATTGTTTAGTAATATAATCACAAATATTGGTAGATAATAACGAGAAATAAACGAGACAGAGAGACATGGATTTTTACGTGGAAACCCTTGCGGGAGAAAACCACGGACGCACGAAGGCGCAATCACTATGAGGAGGAGTATTACAAGGACGAAACGACAGGCCGTCTGAGGTGCGACTATATGGGGTATATATGAGGGCAATACATGAGAGTCCTTGGAGGACAAGTAAACGAGTTGTACTCGTACGCGTCGGTACCAACGCAAAGGCCCACACCATATGTACTACGTCTAGTCCAATACGGTAGAATTTGGATCACAATTTAACAATCTCCACCTTGAGCCAAATTCCCTCCAGTAGTAGAAGAAAGTAGATAACTCCATCCAAATCAGCATAAACACCTTGTGCGTCAAAGTCCATAGGACTAGTGAGAAATACCAACTAAGACTGAGCAAAGCTCAAACTTATTGGTCGGAACTGGCTTTGTCATCATATCAGTAGGATTATCATGAGTACTTATCTTGCATACCTTCAAATCGCCTTCAGCAACAACATCTCAAATATAATGAAATCTGACATCAATGTGCTTTGTCCTCTCATGATACACTGGATTCTTTGTAAGATATATGGCACTTTGACTGTCAGAAAATACGGTAGGGCAAGATGAATCTCCACAAAGCTCAGTGTATAAACCTCTCAACCAGATAGCTTCTTTGCATGCCCCAGAAATAGCCATATACTCGACATCAGTAGTGGAACAAGTCACAATAGACTGCAAAGTTGCTCTCCAACTCACAGCACAACCACCAATGGTGAAAAAATAACATGTGAGCGATCTTCTCTTATCCAATCACTAGCAAAATCAGAATCAACAAAAACAACAAATTCATCTCTAGTTTTCACAAACTGTAAATAAGCATTAGAAGTACCTCGCAGGTATCTGAAAATCCACTAAACTGCTCTCCAATGCTCTTTTCCAGGATTAGCCATGTATCTACTGACAACAATCAACGCATATGATAAATCCGGACGAGAACAAACCATCGCATACATAAGTGAACCAACTGCACTCGGATAGGGAACTCTAGACATGTACTCAATATCTGTATCTGACTTAGGACATAAAGCTGATGATAATTTGAAGTGTGCAGCTAACGGTGTACTCAGCGGCTTGGCATTATGCATGTTAAAATGACGAAGAACTTTATCAATATATCCTCTCTGACTTAGATATACTTTTCCAGACGGTCTATCTCTGGATATTTCCATGTCAAGTATTTTATTTGCTGCACCCAAATTCTTCATCTCAAATTCATTACTCAGTTGCTTCTTTAGTTCATTAATCTCTGACATACTCTTTGTAGCAATTAGCATATCATCAACATAAAGGAGCAAATAAATAGTTGAATCATTGACATATTTCAAATAAACACAGCTATCATAATCAGACTTTTTGAAACCTTGAGAGAGCATAAAGGTGTCAAATCTTTTGTACCACTGTCTAGGGGATTGCTTCAACCCATAAAGAGATTTCTTTAACTTACAGACAAGCTTTTCTTTTCCAGGAATAACAAAACCTTCAGGTTGTTCCATATAAATATTCTCTTCTAATTCTCCATGTAAGAATGCAGTTTTAACATCCAATTGTTCAAGCCCAAGATCATGCATGGCAACAATACTGAGTAAAGTGCGAATAGAGCTATGCTTCACAACAGGAGAAAAGACTTCGTTATAGTCAATACCTGGAATCTGGCTATAACCTTTAGCAACCAACCTTGCTTTATACCTTGTCTCATCATTAGGAGAAACACCTTCTTTCCTCTTGAAAACCCACTTGCAACGAATATGTTTCTTCTCTCTAGGTAATTTTACTAAATCCCAAGTGTCATTCTTTTCAAGTGATTCCATCTCATCATGCATAGAAGTCATCCACTTATTACTATCACCAGAAATAATAGCCTCGGAATATGAAGAAGGCTCAGCATTACCTTCAATTTCTTCTACAACAAATAAAGCAAAAGAAACGATATTGCACTCTTCAATTAACCTGTCAGGTTTATTAATACCCCGTCTAACTCTATCACGTGCGAGATTCCAACTGGGCGGAACAATAGGCTGATTTGGAGTGGGAGTGACATTATCATCATTAATGACGGGTTCATCATGTGCATCAACAATTTCATTACCAGATGTATCACCTGAATCAATAACATGCTCCACCTAAACAGTAGGCTCCTGAACAATAGGCTGTTGTTCACTCTCAACGGGAACATTAGTAGATGAAACATCATGTAACATAGCAGATTCATTGAAGATAACATTTCTGATAATAACAACCTTCTGGATTTCAGGATTCCACAATTTAAAACCTTTAACACCAGACTTATAATCAAGAAAGATGCACTTAACAGCCCTAGGCTCCAACTTTCCATTATGAACATGAGCATAAGAAGTGCAACCAAAAACTCTCAACTGTGAATAATCAGCAGGTGAACCAGACCATACCTCAATTGGAGTTTTCTTATTAAGAGCAATAGATGGTGATCGATTAATGAGATAACAAGCAGTGGAAGCGGCCTCAGCCCAAAAACGCCTATGCAAACCTGCATTGGGCAACATGCAACAGGCTCTGGAAATAATGGTCCTGTTCATACGCTCAGCAACACCATTTTGTTGAGGAGTATAAGGAACGGTGTAGTGTCTGACAATGCCTTCAGACTTGCAATAATTCTTAAATTGCTTAGAACAGAATTCCATACCATTATTAGTGTGAAGTATCTTTACCTTCTTTTCAGTTTGTCTTTCAATCATAATCTTCCACTCCTTAAAAGCTGAGAATGCTTCATAATTATGCTTCAAGAAATAAGGCCAAACTTTTCTCGAATAATCATCAATAATAGTCAGCATGTAACTAGCACCACCTAGTGACTTCTTGCGAGATGGTCCCCATAAATCAGAATGGACATAATCAAGGATACCTTCGGTTGTATGAGTCGAAGTGTTGAACTTCACCCTCTTGTGCTTGCCGAAGATACAATGCTCACAAAATTTCAGTTTACCAGGTTCATATCCATCAAGAAGACCTCTCTTATTTAACTCTGCCAAACCAAGTTCACTCATATGTCTAAGACGCGTATGCCAAAGGTTAGCAGCATCACAATCATAATTCTTTGAAATAACTGGAGTAGCGTTACCTGAAACGGTAGAACCTCGAAGGTAATAAAGACCATTGATCGAACTTAAGTCACCTTTCATCACAACAAGGGAGCCTTTGGTGACCATCAAAACACTATCTCCACCTGAATACTTGTACCCGTTTGCATCAAGGGCACTCATAGAAATAAGATTTCTCTTCATCTTCGGAATATACCGAACATCTGTCAAAGTTCTGATTATGCCATGAAACATCTTGATTCGAATAGAACCTATGCCTTCAATCTTGCATGGTGAATTATCAAAACCCAAAATGGAACCAGCAGAAGTAGTGCAATCAAAAGTATTAAACCAATCTCTATGTGGACACATATGAAAAGTGCATGCAGTGTCAAGTACCCACTCATCATTGGTCTCAGCACATCCAGCAATAACGACAAGAGCATCATCGAAACTATTATCACAAGCAACATTAGCAGAATTTTCACCTTGTTTGTTACCTTTCCACTTTTCCTTGTTCTGCAACTTGAAACACTCAGAGATGTCATGCCCGTCTCTCTTGCAATACCTGCAATACTTCTTGTCTCTGGATTGCGACCGACCCTTGTAGCCGTTTTTAGTTTTGCCTCTGTTTCCATTATGTGAGTTCTTCTCCTTTGTCTTCTCCTTTGTCCTGCCACGAATAGATAATCCCTCGGCTTGGGATGAACTCAAAACATCATGAGGCGCCATTAATTTCATCTTCTCCTTAGAGTTCAAAGCTTCATAAACTTCATTAAGTGTGAGAGTATCACGACTGTATAATATGGTGTCTCTAAAATTGGTATAAGAACTTGGTAGTGAACAAAGTAACATTAAAGCAGTATCTTCCTCTTCATACTTAACCTCCATTGCAGCTAAATCAGATATGATCTCTTTAAATTCTGAAATATGGTTCAAAACATTACCTCCCTCGGGTAACCTGTACAGGAATAATTTTTTACTTCAGATGCATCTTACTGGTGAGATCTTTTGTCATGCAAATTCCTTCCAGCTTTAACCATAGAGCGGCATCAGTTTTCTCGCTCAAAACTTCCTGCAAAATATTATTATGCAAATGGAGTTGAATTTTTCACAAAGCCTTACGATCAATTCTTTTCTCCTCATCAGTCCAGTCCTCAATTCGGTTCTTCCCAAAACTATCCAGTGCTTCATCATAGTCGGTCTGTGGCAACAACGCCCGCACCTTGACTTGCCATAGGGTAAACCTTGTGTCACGGTCCAGCGGCGGAAGATCATACTTCATGGAAGCCATGAATAGATAAATATGTGCACAAAGTAGTACAAGCCGATAGAAAAATTCTTGATAGAATTAATTAGTGCAGGTCAAGCTAAATTGAGATAAATAGCACCTGATAGTATCCTCGTGTGCACGTAGCAACCGAGACAAAAATCTGATCTTGTAGATTAGCCTCGATCACCACGTGAGAACCAGTAGTACTATAGTACTACTCGTTGATTGATGATGGCTTGATGCGAAACAGCAGTAGTGAATCCTTTTAATATCCCATGAGTAGTAGGTGTAGAGATCGATTGAAAATCGCATAGTAGCAGCTCTGGCCTCCTCGGGACTTGAAGCCACTCCGTGCAGCACCGGCGGCTCAGTAGAGAGCAAAGTACCTTGGGGCTTTAAGCGTATGTATGCAGCAGCGGCAACTTGCGGATTGATATGACGCGGCGTATGGCGGCTCGGTCTCAGCTTCTTGCAAATCGATCCGGCTGCAGATTCGACGGATCACGGAAGACGGCCGCGGCGAACAGACCGCAACCCTAACTCTTGTCTTAAATCTCGTATCCGTGCAACTTGACTCTATATACCACTTGTTAGATAATAACGAGAAACAAATGAGAAAGAGAGACATGGATTTTTACATGGAAACCCTTGCGGGAGAAAACCACGGACGCACGAAGGCGCAATCACTATGAGGAGGAGTATTACAAGCACGAGACGACAGGCCGTCTGGGGTGCGACTACATGGGGTATATATGAGGGCAATACATGAGAGTCCTTGGTGGACAAGTAAACGAGTTGTACTCGTACGCGTCGGTATCAACGCAAAGGCCCACACCGTATGTACTACGTCTAGTCTAATACGGTAGAATTTGGATCACAATTTAACAAATATATCATGTTATGAAGTGTGTTCGGAATAAATAATCACACTAATCTAGCTTGTGCACGAAAGGGTTTCTAAATTACTTGAAAAATAGTGCTACCTCGCAGTCCCATCCCACGCAGGATGCCTATTGGTGCCTCGTCAATGCGATTGAAATTCAAAATGGATTTCACCTGCAAAAACTAAATAAAAAACAAAAAGGATTTAATGCTTCATATGCCATCCGATGTCTGCTATGTCAGTGAGGTTGTAAGTGTTTTACAAAGTTAAACATGCTATCCCCCTAACACTTGCTTGCCATTAGATGAAAAGGAAAAAGGAATGGTGGATTGGAGGTCGGGGTACTATCATCCATGTTACCGGATGTTTACGCCATAGAAAAATGCCCTATTTCAGGGCCCAAGAGCAGAAAACAACAATTTGATACCAACAACACTGTTACCTAAATTAATGGGTAATGCTAGGCGGTGACGCACCGCCCTAACTTTTCGGCCGGTCAGGCCGTGGCCGTTTGATTAGCACAAGCATAGTCGTCAGATCTGGAAATGTCTCCGTCCTCCTCTCATCTTCAACCTCCTGCACGGGAAAAAGGAGAGAAAAGAAAGCGCCGGCCTGCACATGCCGACCGCCTCGCCTCCTCGTCTTCCCTCACTGTTGGTCGCCACCGGTCACCGCCCTCGCCGTCACTGCTGGCTCACGCCGCCACTGGTATCGTTCTCCTCGTCACCGCATGTAGAAACTGTCAGCGATCCTGAGGTGGGCCAAAAGCCAGTGGAGGAGACGGGCAGGCCCAGGAGGCAGCCTCGCCTGCCAGCTCGGCTAGCTGGGCCTGAATGGGCCTAGAACGCTTCGCTACTTATACTCGGCTTCAACGTGGACGAAGGCGGGGAAGGGGATATTGGCTAGTGGTTGTGTGTGTGGTGTGTGCTCCTGCGTGAGCAATATCCTAAAATCCTCCTCCGTAGTTCGAATTCATGGCAATGGCCGAAATATAAACCCTGGTCCTCACAATCTGGTATCAGAGCCGCATAATCCTAGAGCCGCCCAACCTTTCCCGCCACACCCGCCTTGCCGCACGCCACCGGGCAGAAGCCATGGAAAAAATTTCCCTGGAGACCCGCGCAATCTACGAGTTCCTGCGCGCGGATTTTGACGCCGCCCTCGCCAAGGCCTCGACGGAGCACAGCGAGGAGGTGGTCACCGCCTTCGCCAAGCTGGACAACAAACTGGATCAACTGTTCGGTCGAATCGACAACATCAAGCTCGCCATCAGAGTCGACCTCGACGAGTTGCGTGGCGAACTTGGTGCCGATCGAGGATCCACCCCGGCGACATCGACGCCCGTTTCGCCGAGGGGACCGGGTCAAGGGCCTCCGCCAGCGCCAGCGAGCGGTGGTTCGCGTGGATCAGGCGGAGTTTGAGCTGATCTGGAGCAAAGGAGTTCGGGCCCCCATTATGTTCCTCCGCCAGTTCGAGGTATGCACACAGATTCAGCTTCGTCACGCCAATTGATTCATGCTGCTGAAAATTTCCGGGCCTTCATTCTGGATTCGGTGAATTTTGGTCCTCGAATTGAGCTTTCGTGGTTTGATGGTTCTAATCTGAAACTGTGGCAATCTCGTTGTGAGGATTGCTTTAAGTTTTGGAACACTCCTCAGCACCAGTGGATTTCGTTTGCTTCGTCACAATTTGAGGGAACAGCAACTCATTGGTCAGAATCGGTCCAGCGACGAGCACCTAATGTCAATTGGTCTGAATTCTATGGACTATTGCAGTCTCATTTTGGACGCAATAAGCATCAGAACCTTGTCCGTCAGATGTTTCATATTCGACAGACGAGCACGGTGGAAGATTATGTTGAGCACTTCTCGGAACTATATGATCAGTTGACTGCATATGAGTCTAATCCAAGTGGTGTGCATTATGTCACTCGTTTTATGGAAGGACTGGTGCCGTCAGTGCGTCTGTTGGTTGGGATTCAGCAGCCAGTCGATTTGGACTCTGCTTATGCACTAGCGCTTTTGTCTAAAGAACTGGGACCAATCTCTGTTCACAGGAAGCAGTACAGCCAGCAGTAAGCAATCAACAGCTCCAACAACAACTCGTCCAACTGCCGCTCGAATCGCTGATGAGAAGAAGTTAGCTGACACCAGTCAATCAACAGCAGCTGCAGATGATCGCTGGGCTTCACTTAGAGCTTACCGCAAGTCCAAGGGGCTTTGTTTCATCTGTGGTGAAAGATGGGC
Source organism: Triticum aestivum (assembly GCF_018294505.1). NCBI lineage: Eukaryota > Viridiplantae > Streptophyta > Magnoliopsida > Poales > Poaceae > Triticum > Triticum aestivum. The sequence continues at coordinate 452,609,715 of NC_057800.1, forward strand.
TCGATATCATCGCTGCAAACAGGAAGTGCAGTTACATGTTGTGCAGGAGATGCTCAATTATGTTCAGAATATGCCATCTGATGTCAGTGATACTAAAGAGGGAAATGTTAGTGAGGCTAATGCAATTTTCCTATCTGCTGCTGCTCTGGGAGAGCTTTCTTCTCCTGCGATTACAACTATGAAACTGAAAGTACAGTTGCAGGGCCAGCTGATGATATTTTTGGTGGATTCTGGCAGTACACACTCATTTGTGGATTGTGTTGTGGCCAGTAAACTGCAAGGTATTGTTCCTATGCCTGTATCCATGGTTAAGGTGGCTAATGGATCTCTTGTGCCCTGTAGTCAACAATTGCAAAAAGGGTAATGGTATTGTGCAGGACATGAATTTATTAGTGATTTTGAAGTTTTCCCACTTGGATCTTATGATGGAATACTAGGCATGGATTGGTTAGCAAGTCATAGCCCTATGCAGGTGGATTGGCCTGAGCACTGACTCTCTTTCCAACTGCATGGTGAACTGGTGACACTGTTTGGACAGGATGCAACTCCTCAGGTTTTTGCTTTGATTGAGTTATCTGCACTGCTCATTGGTGTTGTCACAATTCAGTTCCATCTGAGTTACCTGCAGAGATTCACTAGGTGTTGTCACAATTCAGTTCGGTTTTTGAGGTTCCAAAAGGATTACCTCCAAGGAGAAAGGATGACCATACCATTCCCTTAATTCCTGGGGCTCAACCTTTCTCTATCAGACCCTATAGATTGGCTCCTGTGCTTAAGGATGAATTGGAAAAGCAAGTTCAGCAAATGTTGACCTCTGGTATTATTATACACAACATCAGTCCATTCTCTTTTCCTATGATTTTGGTTCAAAAGAAGGACAAGACATGGAGGCCTGTCATTGATTACAGACATCTTAATGCTTTGACAGTTAAGAGTAAATTTCCTATCCCAATCATTGATGAGTTGTTGGATGAGTTGGCAGGATCTTGTTGGTTCTCTAAGTTGGATTTGAGGGCTGGGTATCACCAAATACGATTGGCCCCTAGAGAAGAGTATAAAACTGCTTTTCAAACACACACTCGTCATTATGAATTCTTGGTGGTTTCTATGGGCCTGACTGGTGGGCCCAATACTTTCAACTTTGCAATGTGTGACACATTGTCACCTGTGTTGAGAGTGTGTGCAGTAGTTTTCTTTGATGATATTCTCATATTTAGTAAAACTTATGCTCAACATCTGGAACACCTGGCTCAAGTGTTGTCTTTATTGGAACAACACAAGTGGCATGTTAAACTCTCTAAATGTGCTTTTGCTCAGACAAAAAATAGTTATATGGGGCATGTCATTAGTGGAGAAGGAGTGGCTACACACCCTGCCAAGATCTCTACTATTTAAGAATGGCCAGTTCCAGTTTCTGCTAAGGAAGTTAGGGGATTTTTGGGGCTAGCTGGTTACTATAGAAAGTTCATCTCTCATTATGGAATGTTGAGCAAGCCACCGTCCAATCTCCTGAAGAAAGGTGTACTATATCATTGGACAGATGTAGAGCAACAAGCTTTTGTTCTGTTGAAACAAGCTCTTGTATCAACTCCAGTCTTGGCTCTCCTTGATTTCTCCAAAACTTTGGTTGTGGAAACAGATGCTTGTGATGTTGGTGTGGGTGTTGTGCTTATGCAGGATGGTCAGCCTCTGGCTTATGTCAGTAAAGCACTGGGGCACAGGAACCAAACACTTTCAGTTTATGAGAAAGAATATTTGGCTATTCTCTTGGTAGTTGAATAGTGGCGCCAATATCTTCAGGTTTCTGAGTTTGTTACCAGAACTGATCAACGCAGCTTGGCCAGTTTGACTGAGCAACGTTTACATACTAAGTGGCAGCAGAAAGCACTTACTAAGTTACTGGGCTTGCAATATACTATTGCTTATAAGAAAGAGACTGAAAACAGTGCTGCTGACTCTCTTTCTAGAAGGCCGCATACTAATACTGATGTGTTGCCTGAGTTGCATATTGTTACCTCTGTTCAACATGCATGGTTGCAGGAGATTGCGCATAGTTATCAAGCTGATCAGTTTGCTTTTGGATTGCTGCAAAAGTTAGCTGTTGCTCCCAAGTCTGACATCAAGTTTTCTCTCCGAGCTGGGATCCTCCAGATAGGCAAATGTGTTTGGGTGGGCCAGTGCCCTGAGCTGCAAACCAAGATTGTGACTGCATTTCATGACAGTCCTATTGGGGGGCACTCTGGATTTCCAGTAACTTACAAAAGAGTTCGTCAACGTTTTCATTGGAAAAGTATGAGAGGGTTTGTGAAAGATTATGTGCAACACTGTTTGGTGTGTCAGCAAGCAAAGCCCGAGCGAGTGTTGTACCCAGGTTTACTTCAGCCTCTACCTATTCCAAACACACCTTGGGAGATGGTTACAATGGACTTTGTCGAGGGGTTGCCAACATTCGGCCGTTACAATTGTCTGCTGGTGGTCATCGATAAGATGTCAAAGTATGGTCACTTTGTGCCACTCCATCACCCGTTTACTGCAGAAACTGTAGTTGAAGCGTTCCTGAATACGGTTTATAAGTTGCATGGCATGCCTCTCTCCATCATTTCTGACTGTGATCGAGTGTTTACTAGCAAGTTTTGGAAGGAACTATTCCAGAAGTGTGGTGTTCTGCTCAGAATGAGCACATCTCGTCACCCACAGTCTGATGGACAGACAGAGAGGGTTAATCAGCAGGTAGAGTGTTTTCGTCGGTGCTTCGTCAGTGCTCACCCCTCTCGATGGGACAAATGGATTCCTCTGTGTGAGTTTTGGTATAACACTAACTAGCACTCAACTATTGGGAAAACTCCTTTTGAAATCATATATGGACATGCACCGTGACACTTTGGGTTGGCTGCTGAAGATGCAGTTCAGTCTGAAGACTTGCATCAGTGGTTGGAAAACCGTCTGACCATCTTGGAGTCAGTATGATAGCACTTTTTGCAAGCTCGGCAGCGCATGAAAACACAAGCAGACAAACATCGGAGTGATCGTGAATTTGCAGTGGGAGAGCAGGTTTTCCTGAAGCTTCAGCCTTACTTGCAGTCGGCAGTTGTTCCTCGGGCCAACCATAAGTTGGCTTTCAAATTGTATAGACCATTTGAAATTTTGGAGCACATTGGGGCAGTGGCTTATCGGCTTGATTTACCAGCAAGCAGTAAAGTGCACCCGGTGTTTCATGTGTCTCTTCTTCGCAAGGTGTTACACCCAAAACACCAGGTATTGCCTCAGTTACCAACTCCTGATGATCAATTTCAAACTCCTGAGCAAATTTTGGATCAAAAAGTGGTTTGTCGAGGATCTGGGTCTCTTGTTCAAGTCCTGGTTAAAATGGAGTGCAACTCCTGTCAAGATGGCTACCTGGGAAAACAAAGTGACCTTACAGCAAAAGTTTCCGCAAGCACCAGCTTGGGGTCAAGCCATTTCTAAGGAGGGTGGGATTGTCAGCAATCCCGAGGTGGGCCAGAAGCCAGTGGAGGAGACGGGCAGGCCCAGGAGGCAGCCTCGTCTGCCAGCTCGGCTAGGTGGGCCTGAATGGGAGTAGAACACTTTGCTACTTATACTCAGCTTCAACACGGACGAAGGCGGTGAAGGGGATAACGGCTAGTGGTTGCATGTGTGGTGTGTGCTCCTGCATGAGCGATCTCCTAAAATCCTCCTCTGTAGTTCGAATTCATGGCAATGGCTGAAATATAAACCCTAGTCCTCACAGAAACGTCCGCACAGCTTGTTGTCATGCCGGTTGCAGCAAAAAAAGGCCCAAGCCACCGTCGAAGGTATCTGTCGTTCTTGCTGGTTGATGAAAAAATTGGTTGCCGCCGTCACCGGTGGTAGCTGCCGCTGCCATCACAACTCATCCGTTGCCGATGGTAGCAAAAATAGCTTCCGGATGTAGCATTCGGCTGGCTGGTTGTAGCAAAAAATCTTCCAGCAAAAATAGGGTGACGTTCTAGCAAAGACCCGAACATCGGTGGTAGCAAAAATTGAAGCGGTTCCAGCAAACCAAAACGTCATTGATAGCAAAAATGTAAAATTGGGTGTTCTTCCAGCAAAGCAAAAAATGGTGGTTGTAGCAAAAATTGGAGCTGCTTCCAGCAAACCAAAACGCCGGTTGTAGCAAATTCCAAAAAAATCCATCGTGGATGGAGCTTAGACATGTCGACGCTTGTGGCCTACGCTCGACCAGTTCCAGCAAAAGAAAGTGTCTGTCGTAGAATTTTTGCATCACGGATGCAGCTCCGCCGCGTGCTGCCGTTGGTTGTAGCAGATTTCACAATTGAGTCGGTTGTAGCCGATTGCCTGCTGATTGAAGCATCGCCGGCTGCAGCACCATGCACCGCCCGCCGCCGCAGCTCCGGTGTGAACGCCCCAGCACATAGCAAAGAGGATCGCCGGGATTTCCATGACTTGCAGCGTGTGGCCATGGCTGGTGGGATGGAAACTGGTACGAGGGTAGCGCCGGCTAGCCGGAGTGAAACTAGGGGTGGGTGGGCTCCTAGCACGTTGGATGTAGGGGAGCTGAGTGTTGGGGAATGTAGTAATTTCAAAAAAAAAATCCTACACACACGCAAGATCATGGTGATGCATAGCAACGAGATGGGAGAGTATGTCTACGTACCCTCGTAGACCGAAAGCGGAAGCGTTTATCAACGCGGTTGATGTAGTCGTACACCTTCACGATTTGTCCCGATCAAGTACCGAACGTACGACACCTCCACGTTCAGCACACGTTCAGCTCGATGACATCCTCGCCTTCTTGATCCAGCAAGACGGCCGAAGTAGTAGATGAGTTCCGGTAGCACGATGGCGTGGTGACAGTGTTGGTGAAGAACAATCTTCGCAGGACTTCGCCTAAGCACTACGAAAACTATGATGGAGGACAAACTAGAGGGGACGGGGTTGCCGGCACACGACTTGGTGTTTCTTGATGTCTCTTGGGTGCTAGTCCTACCCCTCTATTTATATGTTGAGCCTTGGGCTCGAAACTTGGAGTAGAAGCCTCCACAAAGTCGGTTTCACCCAAAAGGCAAGAGTCCTTCTCGGACTCCAGGGCCAGACGCCAGGGTTCCCGGCGTCTGGACCCAGACGCCAGGTACCCTGGCGTCTGGCCCCTGGACTCCGCAAAACTTCCTTTTGCGCTTTCCAAAAACCTTGTGGGCTTTCTCCTTTGGCCCAAATAAAGTGTTCTCGTACCCAAACATTTCGGGAAACATCCGGAGCCCTTCCGGAGTCCAAACACTATTATCCCATATATCAAACTTTATCTCCGAACCATTCCGAAGTTCCTCATCATGTCCGTGATCTTATCCAGAACTCCGAACAACATTCAGTTACCAACATACATAACTCATAAATACTATATCGTCAATGAACGTTAAGCGTGCGGACCCTACGGGTTCGAGAACTATGTAGACATGACCAAGACACTTCTCTGGTCAATAACCAATAGCGGAACCTGGATGCCCATATTGGCTCCTACATATTCTACGAAGATCTTTATCGGTCGAACCACATAACAACATATGTTGTTTCCTTTGTCATCGGTATGTTACTTGCCCGAGATTCGATCATCGGTATCTCAATACCTAGTTCAATCTCGTTACCGGCAAGTCTCTTTACTTGTTCTGTAATGCATCATCCCGCAACTAACTCATTAGTTACATTGCTTACAAGGCTTATAGTGATGTGCATTACTGAGAGGGCCCAGAAATACCTCTCAGACGATCGGAGTGACAAATCCTAATCTCGAAATACGCCAACTCAACAAGTACCTTCGGAGACACCTGTAGAGCACCTTTATAATCACCCAGTTATGTTGTGACGTTTGGTAGCACACAAAGTGTTCCTCCGGTAAACGGGAGTTGCATAATCTCATAGTAATAGGAACATGTATAAGTCATGAAGAAAGCAATAGCAATATACTAAACGATCAAGTGCTAAGCTAACGGAATGGGTCAAGTCAATCACATCATTCTCCTAATGATGTGATCCCGTTAATCAAATGACAACTCATGTCTATGGTTAGGAAACTTAACCATCTTTGATTAACGAGCTAGTCAAGTAGAGGCATACTAGTGACACTATGTTTGTCTATGTATTCACACACGTATTATGTTTCCGGTTAATACAATTCTAGCATGAATAATAAACATTTATCATGAAATAAGGAAATAAATAATGACTTTATTATTGCCTCTAGGGCATATTTCCTTCAGTCTCCCACTTGCACTAGAGTCAATAATCTAGTTCACATCGCCATGTGATTTAACACCAATAGTTCACATCACCATGTGATTAACACCCATAGTTCACATCGTCATGTGACCAACACCCAAAGAGTACTAAGGTGTGATCATGTTTTGCTTGTGAGAGAAGTTTAGTCTACGGGTCTGCCACATTCAGATCCGTGTGTATTTTGCAAATTTCTATGTCAACAATGCTCTACACGGAGCTACTCTAGCTAATTGCTCCCACTTTTGAAATGTATCCAGATTGAGACTTAGAGTCATTTGGATCAGTGTCAAAATTTACATCGACGTAACCCTTTACGACGAACCTTTTGTCACCTCCATAATCGAGAAACATATCCTTATTCCACTAAGGATAATTTTGACTGATGTCCAGTGATCTACTCCTAGATCACTATTGTACTCCCTTGCTAAACTCGGTGTAGGGTATACAATATATTTGGTACACAGTATGGCATACTTTATAGAAACTATGGCTGAGGCATAGGGAATGACTTTCATTCTCTTTCTATCTTCTGCCATGGTCGGGCTTTGAGTCTTACTCAATTTCACACCTTGTAACACAGGTAAGAACTCTTTCTTTGACTGTTCCATTTTGAACTACTTCAAAATCTTGTCAAGGTATGTACTCACTGAAAAAACTTATCAAGCATCTTGATCTATCTCTATAGATCTTGATGCTCAATATGTAAGTAGCTTCATCGAGGTCTTTATTTGAAAAACTACTTTCAAATACTCCTTTATGCTTTCCAGAAAATTCTACATTATTTCCGATCAACAATATGTCATTCACATATATTTATCAGAAATGATGTAGTGCTCCCACTCACTTTCTTGTAAATACAGGCTTCACCACAAGTCTGTACAAAACTATATGCTTTGATCAACTCATCAAAGCGTATATTCCAACTCTGAGATGCTTGCACCAGTCCATAGGTGGATCACTGGAGCTTGCACATTTTGTTAGCACCTTTAGGATCGACAAAACCTTCTGGTTACATCATATACAACTCTTCTTTAAGAAATCCATTAAGGAATGTAGTTTTGACATCCATTTGCCAGATTTCATAAAATGTGGCAATTTGCTAACATGATTCGGACAGATTTAAGCATCGCTACAAGTGAGAAAATCTCATCGTAGTCAACACCTTGAACTTTGTCAAAACCTTTTTCGACAAGTCTAGCTTTGTAGATAGTAACACTACTATTAGCGTCCGTCTTCCTCTTGAAGATCCATTTATTCTCAATGACTCACCGATCATAGAGCAAGTCAATCAAAGTCCATACTTTGTTCTCATGCATGGATCCTATCTCATATTTCATGGCCTCAAGCCATTTTGCGGAATCTGGGCTCATCATCGCTTCCTCATAGTTCGTAGGTTCGTCATGCTCTAGTAACATGACTTCCAGAAAGGTTAGCCGTACCACTCTGGTGCGGACCATACTCTGGTTGTCCTATGAGGTTCGGTAGTAACTTGATCTGAAGTTACATGATCATCATCATTATCTTCCTCACTAATTGATGTAGGAGTCACAGAAATAGATTTCTGTGATGAACTACTTTCCAATAAGGGAGCAGGTACAGTTACATCATCAAGTTCTACTTTCCTCCCACTCACTTCTTTTGAGAGAAACTCCTTCTCTAGAAAGGATCCATTCTCAGCAACAAATATCTTGCCTTCGGATCTATGATAGAAGGTGTACCCAACAGTTACTTTTGGGTACCCTATGAAGACGCACTTCTCTGACTTGGGTTTGAGCTTATCAGATGAAACTTTTTCACATAAGCATCACGACCCCAAACTTTTAGAAACGACATACTAGGTTTCTTGCTAAACCACAGTTCATACTGTGTCGTCTCAACGGATTTAGATGGTGCCCTTTTTAATGTGAATGCAGCTGTCTCTAATGCATAACCCCAGAACGATAGTGGTAAATCGGTAAGAGACATCATAGATTGCACTATATCAAATAAGGTATGGTTATGACGTTTGGACACACCATTACGCTGTGGTGTTCTAGGTGGCATGAGTTTGTGAAACTATTCCACATTGTTTTAATTGAAGACCAAACTCATAACTCAAATATTCGCCTCTGTGATCAGATCGCAGAAACTTTATTTTCTTGTTACGATGATTTTCCACTTCACTCTGAAATTCTTTGAACTTTTCAAATGTTTCAAATTTATGTTTCTTCAAGTAGATATACCCATATTTGCTCAAATCATCTGTGAAGGTCAGAAAATAACGATACCCGCCGCGAGCCTCAACACTCATCGGACCTCATACATCAGTATGTATTATATCCAATAAGTAAGTTGCTCGCTACATTGTTCTAGAGAACGGAGTCTTAGTCATCTTTGCCCATGAGGCATGGTTCGCAAGCATCAACTGATTCATAATCAAGTGATTTCAAAAGCCCATCAGCATGGATTTTCTTCATGCGCTTTACACCAATATGACCTAAACGGCAGTGCCACAAATAAGTTGCACTATCATTATTAACTTTGCATCTTTTGGCTTCAATATTATGAATATGTGTATCACTATGATCGAGATTCAACAAACCATTTTCATTGGGTGTATAACCATAGAAGGTTTTATTCATGTAAACAGAATAACAATTATTCTCTAACTTAAATGAATAACCGTATTGCAATAAACATGATCAAATCATATTCATGCTCAACGCAAACACCAAATAACACTTATTTAGGTTCAACACTAATCCCAAAAGTATAGGGAGTGTGCGATGATGATCATATCATTCTTGGAACTACTTCCAACATATATCGTTACTTCACCCTTAACTAGTCTCTTTTCATTCTGCAACTCCTATTTCAAGTTACTACTCTTAGCAACTGAACTAGTATCAAATACTGAGGGGTTTCTATAAACACTAGTAAAGTACACATCAATAACATGTATATCCAATATACCTTTGTTCACTTTGCCATCCTTCTTATTTGCCAAATACTTGGGGTAGTTCCGCTTCTAGTGACTAGTCCCTTTGCAGTAAAAGCACTTAGTCTCAGGCTTAGGTCCAGACTTGGGCTTCTTCACTTGAGCAGCAACTTGCTTGTCATTCTTCTTGAAGTTCCCCTTCTTCCCTTTGCCCTTTTCTTGAAACTAGTGGTCTTGTTAACCATCAACACTTGATGCTTTTCTTGATTTCTACTTCATCGATTTCAGCATCACGAAGAGCTTGGGAATCATTTCCGTTATCCCTTGCATACTATAGTTCATCACGAAGTTCTAGCAACTTGGTGATAGTGACTAGACAATTTTGTCAATCACTATCTTATCTGGAAGATTAACTCCCACTTGACTCAAGTGATTGTAGTACTCAGACAATCTGAGCACATGCTTACTGGTTGAGCTATTCTCCTCCATCTTGTAGGCAAAGTAATGTCAGAGGTCTCATACCTCTCGACACGGGCATGAGTATGAAATACCAATTTCAACTCTTGGAACATCTTATATGCTCCGTGGCGTTCAAAACATTTTTGAAGTCCCGGTTCTAAGCCGTAAAGCATGGTGCACTAAACTATCAAGTAGTCATCATACCGAGCTTTCCCAAATGTTCATAACGTCTGCATATGCTCCTGCAATAGGTTCGTCACCTAGCGGTGCATCAAGGACATAATTCTTCTGTACAGCAATGAGGATAATCCTCATATCATGGTTCCAATCCGCATCATTGCTACTAAAATCTTTCAACTTATTTTTCTCTAGGAACATATCAAAAAATAAACGGGGAGCTACATCGCGAGCTATTGATCTACAACATAGTTATGCAAATACTATCAGGACTAAGTTCATGATAAATTAAAGTTCATATAATCATATTACTTAAGAACTCCCACTTAGATAGACATCCCTCTAATCATCTAAGTGATCACGTGATCCATTTTAACTAAACCATGTCCGATCATCACGTGAGATGGAGTAGTTTCAATGGTAAACATCACTATGTTGATCATATCTACTATATGATTCATGCTCGACCTTTCGGTCTCCAGTGTTTCGAGGCCATATCTGCATATGCTAGGCTCGTCAAGTTTAACCCGAGTATTTCCGCGTGTGCAAAACTGGCTTGCACCCGTTGTAGATGAACGTAGAGATTATCACACCCGATCATCACGTGGTGTCTCGGCACGACGAACTTTGGCAATGGTACATACTCAGGGAGAACACTTTTACCTTGAAATTTAGTGAGAGATCATCTTATAATGCTACCGTCAAACAAAGCAGAATAAGATGCATAAGGGATAAACATCACATGCAATCATTATAAGTGATATGATATGGCCATCATCATCTTGTGCTTGTGATCTCCATCTCTGAAGCACCGTTATGATCACCATCGTCACCGGTGTGACACCTTGATCTCCATCGTAGCATTGTTGTCGTCTCGCCAATTATTGCTTCTATGACTATCGCTACCTCTTAGTGATAAAGTAAAGCAATTACAGGGCGATTGCATTGCATACATTAAAGCGACAACCATATGGCTCCTGCCAGTTGCCGATAACTCGGCGACAAAACATGATCATCTCATACAACAAAATATAGCATCACGTCTTGACCATATCACATCACAATATGCCCTGCAAAAACAAGTTAGACGTCCTCTACTTTGTTGTTTAAAGTTTTACGTGGCTGCTATGGGCTGAGCAAGAACCGTTCTTACCTACGCATCAAAACCACAACGATAGTTTGTAAAGTTAGTGTTGTTTTAACCTTCGCAAGGACCGGGTGTAGCCACACTTGGTTCAACTAAAGTTGGAGAAACTGACACCCGCTAGCCACATATGTGCAAAGCACGTCGGTAGAACCAGTCTCGCATAAGCGTACGCGTAATGTCGGTCCGGGCCGCTTCATCCAACAATACCGCCGAACCAAAGTATGACATGCCGATAAGCAGTATGACTTGTATCGCCCACAACTCACTTGTGTTCTACTCGTGCATATAACATCTATGCATAAAACCAGGCTCGGATGCCACTGTTGGGGAACGTAGTAATTTCAAAAAAAATCCTACACACACGCAAGATCATGGTGATGCATAGCAACGAGATGGGAGAGTATGTCTACGTACCCTCGTAGACCGAAAGCGGACGCGTTTATCAACGCGGTTGATGTAGTCGTACACCTTCACGGTCCGTCCCGATCAAGTACCGAACGTACGGTACCTCCGCGTTCAGCACACGTTCAGCTTGATGACGTCCTCCCCTTCTTGATCCAGCAAGACGACCGAAGTAGTAGATGAGTTCCGGCAGCACGACGGCGTGGTGACGGTGTTGGTGAAGAACAATCTCCGCAGGACTTCGCCTAAGCACGACGGAAACTATGACGGAGGATAAACTAGAGGGGACGGGGTTGTCGGCACATGGCTTGGTGTTTCTTGATGTTTCTTGGGTGCTAGCCCTGCCCCTCTATTTATATGTTGAGCCTTGGGGTCGAAACTTGGAGTAAAAGCCTCCACAAAGTCGGTTTCACTCGAAAGGCAAGAATCCTTCTCGGACTCCAGGGCCAGACGCTAGGGTTCGCGGCGTCTGGACCCAGACGCCAGGGACCCTGACGTCTGGCCCCTAGACTCTGCAAAACTTCCTTTTGCACTTTCCAAAAACCTTGTGGGCTTTCCCCTTTGGTCCAAACAAAGTGTTCTCATACCCAAACATTTCGGGAAACATCCGGAACCCCTTCCGGTGAATTCCGGAACCCTTCCGGAGTCCAAACACTATTATCCCATATATCAAACTTTATCTTTGGATCGTTTAGGAGTTCCTAGTCATGTCCGTGATCTTATCTGGAACTCCGAACAACATTCAGTTACCAACATACATAACTCATAAATAATATATCGTCAACAAACATTAAGCGTGCGGACCCTACAGGTTTGAGAATTATGTAGACATGACCAAGACACTTCTCTGGTCAATAACCAATAGCAGAACCTGGATGCCCATATTGGCTCCTACATATTCTACGAAGATCTTTATCGGTTGAACCGCATAACAACATACGTTGTTCCCTTTGTCATCGGTATGTTACTTGCCCGAGATTCGGTCATCGGTATCTCAATACCTAGTTCAATATCGTTATTGGAAAGTCTCTTTTACTCGTTCCATAATGCATCATCCCGCAACTAACTCATTAGTTACATTGCTTGCAAGGCTTATAGTGATGTGCATTACCGAGAGGGCCCAGAGATACCTCTCCGACGATCGGAGTGACAAATCCTAATCTCAAAATACGCCAACTCAACAAGTAACTTTGGAGACACCTGTAGAGCACCTTTATAATCACCCAGTTACGTTGTGACGTTTGGTAGCACACAAAGTGTTCCTCCGGTAAACTGGAGTTGCATAATCGCATAGTCATAGGAACATATATAAGTCATAAAGAAAGCAATAGCAACATACTAAACGATCAAGTGCTAAGCTAACGGAATGGGTCAGGTCAATCACATCATTCTCCTAATGATGTGATCCCGTTAATCAAATGACAACTCATGTCTATGGTTAGGAAACTTGACCATCTTTGATTAACGAGCTAGTCAAGTAGAGGCATACTAGTGACATTATGTTTGTCTATGTATTCACACATGTATTATGTTTCCGGTTAATACAATTCTAGCATGAATAATAAACATTTATCATGAAATAAGGAAATAAATAATAACTTTATTATTGCCTCTAGGGCATATTTCCTTCACGAGCACGCCGCCGGCCGCAACACCATCGCATTGCCACAGCTCCACACCGCCGCAGCTCCAATCACTACAAAAAAAGACACATCCGTGACATTTTGGGCCGAATGAAATTTTTTTCTGTCATACATATGACACTTCTATGACGATAATTGTGACAAAACCTGGTATCATCATAGATGTGGTGGGCTCCTACTTCTATGACAAAAAATCATGACAGAAAATGGGCTTTTCTCCTGGGCGGGCCGGAGACAAAGCTGCAGGACATTCTTTGGGCCGTCCATGACGGAAAAACCGTGGTAGAAGCGAGGGGAAGGAAAATTTCGAGGAGTTCTCGGTTACGGTGGGAGGTCGGGGGCCGAGCGATGCGCGTTTCTCTCGTACACGTGCGCGCGTGTGTGCGAGGCGTTGGATCTAACTGAACCCGAGCGAGGCGTTGGGCTCTAACTGAACCCGAGCGATTGCACTGCAGGCTACGCGTTACTGAACCCGAGCAATCGATCGATGGCTGTTAACTGAACCCGATCGAGCGATTCCTTCGCTACTGCTGTTAACTGAAGTCGATCGATGCTGCCTCTAGATGAACAGTGA
>NC_057800.1:452623550-452795029 GCF_018294505.1 Triticum aestivum
GGTGGATGAACTGGACCCCGTGGTGTTGCCTCTGGATGAACAGGACCTCGATCGATCGAGCCGGTTGGGACTGGATGAACAGGACCCCGTGGAGGGCTGGATGAACAGGAGCACCCCGTGGACGGCTGGATGAACAGTAGACGGTGGAGGGCAGGATGAACAGTAGCCCGTGGAGGGGTGGTTGAACAGGAGCCCGTGGAGAGGGCTGGTTGAACAGTAGCCGGTGGAGTAGCGCGCGGTGGAGGCTGGATGAACATGAGCCCGTGGATGAACAGTCGCGGGTGGAGGCTGGAGGAGGTCGACCGTGCATGAACAGTAGCTCGTGGAGGCTGGAGGGGGTCGACGGTGGAGATGAACAGTATCCCGTGGAGTCCCGTTTTGTGGTACGCCACACCCCTCCCGATGAACAGGACCCCTGTTTCGACCGTAGCGCTCCAACACAAGTCTGTATCATCCGGTTTGCGGTACGCCACACCCCTCCCGATCAACAGGACCCCCGTTTCGACCGTAGGAGGTCCGTTTCCTCCGTTTTGCGATACACCAGACCCCTCCTGATCAACAGGATCCCTTTTCGAACGTGGCCGGTCGAACACAAGGTTGTTTCCTCTATTCTGCGGTATGCCAGGCCTCGTTTCAATCGCCTATTTCGTCCAAGCCCTCCTGATGAACACGATGCATACCGTTGCCTCCCCATGAACACGACGCATTTCGTTGCCTCCCCATGAACACGACGCATTTCGTTGCCTCCCCATGAACACGACGACGACGCTGTTTCTCCGTTCCGACCCAGCCATGTACACGAGCCCTGGCCGTACGTATGCGCGAGTAGGCGTTCGAGACCCCGCCCGTATGGACACATACGTGGCCGTATTTTCTTTCTTGCACCCTGGCCATTGTACGTACGTGTACATGCTATGTGCGCGCCTCTACTACGACACGTGCACGCCTCTACATCGACCAGTATATATGTACGTACATGTTCGCGACCAGAATGACAATGCTACGTACGCTTCGACCATGTGGGTCCCGACTGTCAGGCACTTCCTTGCGTGCGAAGATGTAGGAGGTGGGTCCCAGCAGCCAGGGGGGCGAAATACGGTGGCCCGTCCGGTGGGTCCCGCTGTCAGGTGGAGGAATAATTATTTTGCACGTAATAAGGAGGCACTTCCTTGCTGCGGCCGTGGACCCAGCTGTCAGCCTCTCCACGTACAGTCCACATCTGATGGAAGCCGTTCCTTGACCACGTTGACCACGCTGCGCCGAGAGCACCAGGGCGGTGGACGACGGCGAGGCCTAGGAAGGGGACGACGCGGAGCCGGGGAAGATGCGGCAGTGGATGCCCATGCGTAGAGGAGTACGAGGGTTCACTGGTTTGCTGCGGTGTGAGGATGCCGTAGCCGCAGAATAACAGGGGGTGTGGGTGAGTAGAGGGATGGCCTGGCCGGTGGTGGGAGTAGTAGGGGGCGGTGAGGCCTCCGCCGCATCGCAGCCAGCCACGGGAGGCAGGAGCACGAGGCACAACCGGCGCTGGTTTGGGCGGCTGGAGCAAGAAGACCGGAGGTTGAAGAAGCACTACGGCCGTTGGATGGACATCGTACGGTCACTGGAGCTAGAATCGTGCATATTGACTAAGTTGACAAAGCCCTCCATCCCCGTCAACTTAGTAGGCCCACAAGTTAGCCTGCCACTATACTGGGTCCCAGCTAACAGGGGGAGTATTCATTTTTTTGTGCGTAATAAGGAGGAACTTCCTTGCGTGCGAAGGTATAGCTGGTGGATCCGAGCTGTCAGTGGCGGTAACGTTTTTTTCGCGAAATACAGAGGCCCTTTCGGTGGGTCCCTGATGTCAGGTGGAGGAATCATTATTTTGCATGTAATAAGGAGGCATTTCCTTGCGTGCGGCCGTGGACCCAGCTGTCGGCCTCTCCACGTAAAGTCCACTTCAGATACATGTCAGTCGTTGACCATGTTGACCAGGCCGCGCCAAGAGCACCAGGGCGGTGGACGACGGCGAGGCCTAGGAAGGGGATGACACGGAGGTTGGGAAGACTCGGCAGTTGTTTCCCACGCGGAGGGGAGTACGACTGTATGAGGGTTTGCTGGTTCGTCTGCCGTCGCTGGAGAATAACATCAGGTGTGGGTGAGTAGAGGGTTGGCTAGGCCAGCGATGGGAGTACGGTCGGGCGGTGAGGCCTGGGTGGCAGCACAGCCGGCCGCTAGGAGGAAGGAGCAGGCAGTCCCGCCGACTCTTGTTTGAGCGGCTGGAGCAGGAAGAGCAGAGATTGGAGAAGCACGACGGCCGTTGGATGGACATCCAACAGTCAGTGCTTGTGCGTCAACCTTTTTTTAGGAAAGCCTCAAATCTGTGGAAAACAGCATACAACCCATCTGCCATTATTTCTAATAATTTACAGCCCATTTGCTAATTCTTAAGGTTTTTTTGGAGCCCGTATTCTTTTTGTTACCATTACAGCCCATATTGTGGCAACTGTTAAAAAATTATACAAAATTTTGCATATTTTGGTGCGGTCCGAACTGTTTTTAATCCTGAAATTTCGACTCACATTCAAACTGATTTTAAAAACAAATGTATATCAATATAAAATCCAACAAATTCTCCACGCATAAAAATTAATGTAATTTAAAATCTTGAAATGAAAAAAAAAGATATTTGAAACTAATTGCCGGTTTGATGTGTTTTAAAAATGTACAACCCATTTCTCATTACTGATGGGCCATTTTCTCGGCCAGCCGAATGAAAGCTCTCCCCGTCTTGGAAGAATTACAGCCCAACAGGCCTGACAAAGCGACTTACTTGGCAAATCACAAAAAAATTGGGCTATAGCCGTGGACCCAGTTGTCAGCCTCTCCACGTACAGTACTCTTCCGATGGAAGTCGTTCCTTGACCACGTTGACCACACCACACGGAGAGCACCACAGTGGTGGACAACGGCGAGGCCTAGGAAGCGGACGACGCGGTAGTGGAAGCCCGCGCGGAGAGGACTACGAGGGTTCACTGGTTCGGCTACGGTGTGAGGCTGCCGTCGCCGCAGGGCCTGACCAGCGGTGGGAATAGTAGGGGGCGGCGAGGCCTCTGTGGCAGCATAGCCGGCCACGGGAGGCAGGAGCATGCGGCACGACCGGCGCTGCTTTGGGCGGCTGGAGCAAGAAGACCAGAGGTTGAAGAAGCACTACGGCCGTTGGATGGACATCGTACGGTCACTGGAGCTAGAAGCGTTCATATTGACTAAGTTGACAAAGCCCTTCATCGCCGTCAACTTAGTAGGCCCACAAGTCAGCCTCCCAGCAAGGTGGGTCCCAGCTAGTCGGGGGAGTATTCATTTTTTTGTGCGTAATAAGGAGGCACTTCCGGTGGGCCCGGGGGGAATGTTTTTTCGCGAAATACGGTGGCCCGTCCGGTGGGTCCCCGCTGTTAGGTGGAGGAATAATTATTTTCTGCGTAATAAGGAGTCACTTCCTTGCGACTGCCGTGGACCCAGTTGTCAGCCTCTCCACGTATAGTACTCTTCCGATGGAAGTCGGTCGTTGACCACATTGACCACGCCGCGCCGAGAGCACCACGGCGGTGGACGATGACAAGGTCTAGGAAGGGGACGACACGGAGCCGTGCAAGACGTGGCAGTGGATGCCCACGCGGAGAGGAGTACGAGCGTTCACTGGTTCGACTGCGGTGTGAGGCTGCCGTCGCCGCAGAATAACAAGGGGTGTGGGTGAGTGGAGATATGGCCTGGCCAGTGGTGGGAGTATTATGGGGGCGGTGAGGCCTCCGCGGTAGCACAGCCGGCCACGGGAGGCAGGAGCAGGCGGCACGACCGGCGCTGCTTTGGGCGGCTGGAGCAAGAAGACCAGAGGTTGAAGAAGCACTATGGCCGTTGGATGGACATCATACGGTCAGTGGAGTATTGACTAAGTTGACAAAGCTCTCCATCTCTGTCAACTTAGTAGGCCCACAAGTCAGCCCAACAATATGGTGGGTCCCAGCTAGCAGGGGGGTATTCATTTTTTGGGGCGTAATAAGGAGGCACTTCCTTGCGTGCGAAGATATAGCTGGTGGGTCCGACCTGTCAGCGGGGGGAACATTTTTTTCGCGAAATACAGAGGCCCTTCATGTGGGTCCTAGCTGTCAGGTGGAGGAATCATTATTTTGCGCGTAATAAGGAGACATTTCCTTGCATGTGGCCGTGGACCCAGCTGTCAGTCTCTCCACGTACAGTACAGTTCCGATGGATGTCGTTCATTGACCACGTTGACCAGGCCGCGCCGAGAGCACCAGGGCGGTGGACGACAGCGAGGCCTAGGAACGGAATGACATGGAGCCAGGGAATACTTGGCAGTTGTTTCCCACGCGGAGGAGTATGAGGGTTTACTGGTTCGTCTGCCATCACCGGAGAATAACAACAGGTGTGGGTGAGTAGAGGGATGGCTAGGCCAGTGATGGGAGTACGGTGGGGCCCTGAGGCCTGCGCGACAGCATAGCCGACCGTGTGAGGAGGGAGCAAGCAGTCCCGCCGGTGCTTGTTTGAGCGGCTTGAGCATGAAGAGCAGAGATTGAAGAAGCACGACAGCCATTGGATGGACATCCAACAGCCACTGCTCTCGTGTGTTGACTAAGTTGACAGGGCGTTGCGTGTGTGTCAACCTTTTTTTATGAAAGCATACGCGTCAACCTGTAGTAGGCGCACAAGTTAGCCTCAAATCTGTGGAAAACAGCATATAGCCCATCTGCCATTATTTTTAATAATGTACAACCCATTTGCTAATTCATAAGAATTTTTTTGGAGCCCATCTTCTTTTTGTTAGCATCACACCCCATATTGTGGCCACTGTTAAAAGGTATACGAAATTTTGCATATTTCCGTGCGGTCAACTGTTTTTAATCTAGAAATGTCGATTCACATTCAAACTATTTTTAAAAATAATTTATATAAATATAAAATCCAAATAATTGTCCAAGCATTAAAATCAATGGAATTTAAGATCTTGTAATGAAAAAAATTGAAACTAATTCCCGGTTTGATGTGTTTAAAAAATGTATAGCCCATTTCTGGGCAAACCGAATGAAACTCTCCTCTTCTTGAAAGATTTGCAGCCCAGCAGGGCCGATAAAGCAAGTAGGCCTTGTTTGGGTATTTCTTTAAAAAAATAGAACTGGGCTAGCCATTTTCAGCAAGAAAAAAACACAACTGGGCTCATGATGTGGTAAACATAAATAAAACCCTGGCTAGACGGGCCACAGCCCCCGCACAACCCCGTTGTTACCCTGATCCGTCGCTAAAACTAGTATAAATAACAACTGCTTGTTCTCAAAAAAAACTACGCGACTTGTTGGGTCCCTGGTGTCAGCTGCTCGTAGTGTAATTCTCTCGTTTATTGACTACGTTGACAATGGCGTGAGCCCCGGATGTCCAACCATTAGGAGGAACCATATTTTTGGGCTTGTACTATAGAGGCACTTGCTTGCGTACTGCCATGATGCTGGTGGGTCCCTACTGTCATCCTCTCCACGTACAGTCATCTCCTTGTTCCTCTCGGTTGTTGACGACGTTGACAACGCAAGAGGGCGGCGCACCGCGCACGGCGAGCGAACCAAGGCCGCAAGGCGGAGGACGACGGCGAGGCCTCGGACGGAACAAACAGGAGCCGTTGAAAATGCGCCGGTCCAGTCACAGGCGGAGGGGAGTATGAGGGTTGACTGGTTCGGGCGCGGGTGCGTGTTGGGGCTAATGTCGCCGGAGCATAACAGGACGTGTGGGGGAATAGAGGGAGGGACTAGCCAATGTTGGAGGGTACGTACGGTAGGGCGGCGGAGGCGCAACCAGCCATGGGAGGCGGGAGCAGGCGGAGCCGATGGGGTGGTTTGGTTTGGGCGATTGGAGGAAGAAGAAGACAAGAGATAGAAGATACACGATAGATGTTGGATGCCAATCCAACGGCTGGTAGGCAGAATCGTTTGTTGACTGGCTAGTAAGTCCACACCACCTTGGATAGGCTATTTCCTCGCCGTTCCCAAATGTCAGAATCCAAATCTGTCACGGTCATGCAGCCTTTCCTATGAAAATTTACAGCCCATTTGATGTGCTAGTTCGAAATAAGTTTGTGGGTACTGGTGGGGGCTAATCACTTGGCTTCTGTAATGCACAGTGAGCTCAAGCAGCCGGCGAGAGTGATGTTATTTCCCTTGGTTTGGATTTGTTATAATATTTCACTCTAAATTAAATGAATGGCAAGCCATTTGCCTTGTTTCAAAGAAAATATGACAGTCACAGCCGGGTTGAAAAGGGCAGGAACATCTAACTCCAGCTTACAAACTGTACAAAAGCACGAGGGCTAGTTGTTCATCAGGTTTACAAAAAAACCAAATTGAAAAGGGCAACAACATCTAACTCCAGCACTGTTTTCGGCAGTCACAGTCAAATGGATCAGTCAGGTCCATAGAATGAACATCCTGGGTCATAAAATTTACTGGATTATGACCACAATATGTTGTAAATAGAAGCCCAGCACGTTCCGAAGCTCTTTTGCCCACCTGAAACTCCTTTTTTTGCTCTTCAACATACCCATCCGTCAAAACCATGCTGCTGATAAACTTAAGCCCGATGGACAATAGTAACCTCGCATTCAGCAGGAAGAATGTGACAAATCTTGTGTTTGCACGGTTGGCTACATATCGTTCTAGCGTTATTGTCTTCAATCGAATCTCATGAGAAGTGAGAAAATCCCGATCCTTACGAATCCACCGATTGGATATAACTTTCTTACCCCGTCCTATTGCCTAAATAGACATGAAGATTGAAAATAGTTAAGGTCTAAAAGAAGAGTGTCGAAAGAGCAACAACTGAACGGTTACTTCTAGTACACTATATGCGGGCTTCCAATGTGCGTGAAATTATCACCTTTATATACAACTTCTCCAGACATGGAAAGCATTGCAGCAAGCCAATAATCTTGTTTAGATCAAAACTATTCATTTGGATATATAAGATCCTAACAGAATCCAGCACCATTGATAGGCCATCCATGGAGAAACTCTTCATTGAGCATAGAACATAATATTAGTACAAAACATGTACTCCAAGATGATATATAAATTATGCGCAGAAATTTAAAATGCAGCTTATGGTTACAAGTGTAGATGATAATATAAAGTACCTGAAGAAATGTGGACCCAAACACCATATTGAAATGAGCACGGAGATCATGTATTACACCCAAGGTCTCCAGTTTAGGCGCAGAGAGGACGGTTATTTGCAACGGCGAATAACTAGAATCAAGGAACAACCTTTGAAGTGAAGGGGCATCTTGGATGATGAGCTGCCTTCCGTCAAAAGAAATTCCAATTCTTACAAGGTTAGGCGACTTTATTTGGAGACAACCAATTCTAGCTGTGAAAACAAGCACCAAGCACTCCAGCGCAGGGCAACTGGAGTGGATGATGTTGTGCAATGAGACCTCCGATATACGAACCCGCACAAGTGAAAGTTTCTTGAGAAATGGGAGTCGAAGGTTTAGTACCAGATTGTCTGCTAGGTAGCACTGTGCAAAGGTGGCGGTGTGGAGAGAGGACAAAAACCCCGAGATGGACATCAGTGCTGAGGGCACAAGTTCATGGCATTCGGTATGTGGTATGTGATTTCCAGGGGAATAGTAGAACTCAAGCAGCTGTAGTTCTGTGAATTCAGGGGATTCCAGCCAGGCGTCCACCGTGCAGGGCATGGTATGCTTGCTCAGGTAGCATGACGGGATGCAGAGGCTTTGAACGGAGCCCTGGTGGGAGGAGATGATGGCTCTGGGGATTTCAAAATCATTGAAGAGAGATAGCTGACGACAGTCGAGATTAAGGGGAACGGCGCGCCATAGAGGGCGCCACTGAATTGAGAGGACTTGGGTGCGGCAGCAATCCTTGGTGGGGAGAAGCGAGATGATCTCCCCAAGGATGGTGTCCGGGAGATCGCTTATGTGGTCCACCCGAGATTCTACGGGTTCCTGGGATCTGGTGGGGGCGGGGTCGCCGCTTCTCCCTGTGCTGCTGGGTGTGGGATCTACAACAGGCGTCGCCGCTGGCGGGAGCCTCATCTTCTTGGCGCTGGGGTCAGCCGACTCCATTTTCCTTGAGGGCATCGCGTCGGCTCACGGATTTGAGCAGAGTAACGAATGACGAGCCTAGTTGTAGTGCGAGCGAAGGAGAAGGGGAGCTGGGGGTTTTCTGTTGGAGTGAGGAAGAAGGGGAGCTGGGGTTTTCTGTAGGAGTGAGGTGAGGAATTTGGGGGTACGAGTGGAGCGAGCTGACGTGAGGTGGGTGGGAGCGAGGAGGAAGAAGAGCACCCAGGTTTTTGAATTGATTTTACTGTTTACTAGTGTGGATGGGTTGTTTTGTCTTGGGACCCGAGAAATAATTACTACTAGTATAGTGGAGACACTCTACAGCTACCCAGAAAAACAATTACTACTAGTACAGTGGAGACACTCTATCGCTTCTTGCTCCTCCTAGGTCATTGAAACGTCTCCCTCTACTGAATGTCGTTATACTTTTGTTCACCGACATGCGGGCCATGCAGCACGCGAGCCCAAATGCCATCCACCAAATTAGAAGGCAGTATGCAGGCGGAGAGTCACCCCGGTCGTAGCGCGGCAGTAACGAGCCGTCGTATCACAAAACCCCACCACCCCATAGTCTAAGTTTGACGGGCGAAGCAACCATCATTTCACTCTTCGCTGAATCCCCTTCTCCCTCACCGTCTTCAAGAAAGGCAACACTTGCATCTGCCACTGTTCTTCTCTCCGAACAAAGGGAAGGTAAGCGGATCCGTGATGTTGGTATATTTTCGTTCAGAGGAAAAAAAGAACTTTTGCAAAGCAGTAACCGATCCTCACTCTCTTTTTTGTTTCATTGTCATTGCAATTGTGTTTTCCTTTCAGTGGACTCCTAGTATTTGTCAGTTTCATGATGGACCAAGGAGAACCAGGCAAAGATCTACCGATATTGGAGCAGACGCGGGAGGCTGATCCCCACGAGACAGAGAGCTCCAAGAAGATGGAGGCAACCACCGAGGCGACCCCAGATACTGATATGGTCAACGCCCCGTTTGAGGTTACAGTCCCCGTGGCACTGCAGGAGAAGTTTCCCCCCTTGAGGATGTGTCCCCCCCCCGCTGAGCTGCCCAAGGTGATTTCCTTCTTTGCCGATCTCGATTGTGGTTTTTCATCTAAGTATGTGGTGATTTTTTTTAGAAAAGGAAGTATGTGGTGATTAATAATGCACAATTTTATTAGCTTCGATGCCATGGTATATGTAGTGGTTTAAATAACTTGTGTTTCTTATACTGAAAAGTAATTCAGAATTTGTTTCTGTTTCAACTAGAGCCCTGATGCAGACAAGGATTGTGTGGTTGTACATGTCACTCGCTATGAGGCGGACGACCTGAATATATGCACTGGGAAAACAGAGTTCTTAGGCTGTTGGATCCTGGAAGCCATTTGCGGTTATACCAATGAAGAGTTGTATTCCAGCCTCACTGTTGTCAGGCGTGTTGTCCAGGGTGTACTGAATCATAAGAAGTTCAAAGCTACTCCTTCGTTTGTGAGGAATACTGTTCTTGTCAAGCTTACGCAGGAAGATGACGTGGCATGCCTCCACAAACAAGTTTATCAGTGGCAAGGCCACAAGGTTGTCTTCATGAAGGTTCACCGGATTGAGCTGCTACAGGAATTCTCGATGATGTTCATGGCAAGGTCCGTCTTGCGTCCAGCCCAAATTAGATCGAGGCATGAAATAGTTGCCCCGGCTAGTGTTTAATAGTAGTTTGGATTGTGTCTAATTATCTGAACCTTGCCTGTTATCGACCCCTCTGGGGCTAGTACTCTGTTTGAATCCGTCTATGGAAACTGCTGCTACTTTTGTGTGCCCGTGAATCATGTGAGAACCATCGTAATTGTTGCCGAAACAGATGCGTCCTCACTAGTTTTTTCGTGAATATGGCATGGTAAGACATAAGTTGTCACGGTTTATCATACGAGCAGTGTGTGTTTTGATGAAATAGAGCACTCGTTCGAGAACCGTGAGCTGACGTATACATAAGTACTTGTAAACAGTGTTGGTGCTACCCCACTTTTAAGCAGTTGTGCAAAACACGGCACATTGGCTCAGCTCGCTTCAACACTAGGCTATCGACCAGCTAACAATCGACAATCTGCTATGTGACATATAAGCAACTATGTATATTGTTACAGTGGTTCATGCAGTTAATTGAGGCCACAATGTAATAAATTCCAAAAGTTTACACGCTAGTCCAACTCTCATGTGGAACACTCACATTAAACTCGTCTTCATAAAAAACTTGAAAAGCATAAGTTAAGCAATTTTATACATCTCAATGATTCATAGAACATAACAAACATATACTAGTTCACAGCAAAAGACAAAGTTGTGAGAAGGTTTACAAATCAGGAAAAAACAAGCAAGGCTTCTCTCTGAGCAAAGGGCCTCCCGACAGGCTTAAATTTCCTGGAGTTCACTCTGGTTTTTTCTTGTTGCTACCATTCAGGGTTAGGTTCTGTCATTCCAGAATAACCAATTATAATTGTGGTATCAGCTGGAATGCTGAACTGAACCATGCAGTGTACTGACCAGCTGAAATGCTTGTGCATTCCACTAAATTTAAGCACCGCTATTTGCAGAAATAAGCAGACCATAATGCCTCTTGTCCGCGCACCTGTCCAAAAAACCGCCGTGCAGCCGTGCCAGCTAGTCCTTGGTCCATGGATGAACTGGTAGAAAGTGCATTCCGGACTAGGATGCAGTTGTTTTCGCTCGTCCCTGCCATTGTTGAGGAAATCGTTAACTGGTAGCTGCTCGGTTGGCTAGCGAGTAGGGGATTAATCGGCTAATCGGCAAGTTAATCGGCCATTTAATCAATTAATCGGACGATTTTTTGGTTTATTGGCTACTCGGTGACCCTATGAGTAGGGATTAATCGGCAAGTTAACTGGTTAATCGGATGAATTCTTGAACAGGACTCCCTGCACTGCAATCAGGAAGTAAAACGTATGAATCAACTTCTTTTAGATTGCTTTGGTCATTCTACCTTAGTTACTATCAATGTAGGGATACCTTGAAGACGGGAGGTTAGACGACGGCAGCGAGGGATAGCCATCTCATTTTGCGCAGTTGTACTAAAACTGAGGTGTGTGCTTTTGATTGCGCAGATAGAAACGATACGGAGACAGACATCCTGAAACGATATGGAGACAGACATCCCTGTTTGCGCAAATAAGATATACTGTTATTTAAACAGTGACAAATATTACTACTTTCCCCTGTTTCCTCTTAGAACCAAGTCCTAGATTCATGCTACAGCTTTCCCACTTTCTTCCCTGTTTGAACCAACGCTTTGAGTCGACTGTATGAAATAGCTTTACTTCTAATCTACTACTACTATAATGCGACAGTTTTGAAATTGGATTTACCACTCCATCTTCGGTTCTCCCGCCCAAACAAGCATTGGCTCAAAATCCACCATTCATTTCCCCTCTCATGCATATCATTGCCGTCCATCAAACAAAGGATGACATGATCTGACGGCTAAGAGCTACCGGATTCGCTCCCGCTCCTTGTGCACATGGCCGACTCTGCTCTCCAAGTAAACAAATAAAGAAGTCCCCGTTGAATCTGGATTGCACCTACTGAAGTTGAGAAATGTCTAGAAACGGCTGCCACCTCCTCACATGCAAGTACGACAAGTTGGCAAATAGCTAGCACATTTTGGTTCCCCGTTGTCACCTGGGAAATAAACACTCTACTACTAACTAATTTTTTTAGATTACTGTAAAAATGGATTTTTTAGATGCCGCTATACTGCAAATTTTACACTGTTCACATAACATAACATTGCATGGCTGATGCTAGCTAAAGTTTTATTCTGCTTCATCGAGGAATGTAATATTTTTATTATTCGCAGAAAAAGTGTAATATTTTATTTCAGTCATACATAAGCTATACCTCAAGCTAATACAGGACATGAATGTCTGTCAGACCTAAATGACTTATTTAGTTGCACAAAATAGTCCATAAACATGCATGTAAACCATCAAACAACTCTGGAACGATACATCAGTGGAACCCAGGAAACAACATATAATAAAACTACAACTTTTATCTTGTAATCAAATTCTTACTTCGAACTCAGTTTGATTTGTGCAAGTGATTTGCTTCTTATTTCAGAATAGTCCTTAGATCATGCAAACAAACACACTATGATATCTACTCAAGATACGTGTACCCATTTCTCTCTCTAAAAAGAAGGTATATGAGTATCTATCATACAGAACATACGTGCAAAGCACGTGCCTTAGTAGAAGTCTAGGTGGCTTTGGAACAGTGGACGGAAGTAGAAAAGGATCCACACGAAGGGAGCTGGGGCAGTAGAGCAAGGCAGGTTTCGAAGGAATATATACCTGAGGGTCGTCGGCATGTCGCAAAGACGGCGTCGGGAGGCCGCATCTTGGCCACAATACCGCAGGGAGGAAGAAGGGGTCAGAGGCCCTCCCGAGCCGGCGCTCTCTTGGAGAGAATGGCACGGCCGCCGATCGGGACGCGCGGGCAGTCATTGGTCTCCTCCCTCACCGCTGACGACAGCGTGAACGATGCACCTACACCCCTGCCCCGGTCGAGGTTGTCCGGCCGGATTTGTGACCAGCCGTGAGCTGAGAGAGAGTGTGGCCATCTATGTGTTGCTTAGATCTGGAGAGCATGAGAGAGTGAACAAGAGGAACCCTAGTAAAGCAAGCGCTAAGGCTCCTGCTTTTATATATAGTGGAGTGATTTTGTTGTACCAGCTTCAAAAAAATGCGCTCCTACGTGTACCCGCGAGTAGGTGTGAGAGAACTAGTGCGTGCGTGCATCGCTTCTCTTCGTGAGAGTACAATATACTATGCCCAAAGAACGTTCGCCGCAAGAGTAATAGTACAAGTGTGTGACGTGTGAGCTAAAATAAAATGTGCGCCCGTCTTTTGTTTTTTAGAAGTTCTGAGGGTAAGGTGTGAAGAGCACATATGTGTGTGACGTCTACCTGCAGATAGATGGTGGGTGCGACGTGCGAGTCTGCAAGAGGACTCAGGAGAGTCGTGACTCGTGAGGGTGCGTGTGCGTGAGAGAGAGGGGGGCACGTATCAATGCAATGCATGTGTCCGTAAATCATTATCCGACAAACGTTCGCCACAAGCCTTTTCTTGATGAACGCCGTAAGGACCGTTAGATCGGCATCCGACAGTGTCAGTTTTGCCATGTCATTTAACAGAACAGCCACTCCTCCTACACACAAATCTTCCACGTGAGTGTTAGCAACTGCCGTATGCTCCCTCCGTTCTGAAATGCAGTGCATATAGCTTTATTGAAAATTTGAACCTCGCAAACTTTTACCGAGTTTTCGTGTACCAAATTGCACATGTCGAATACCATGTATATATCATTTCATTCATCTTCGAGAGGTAACTATAAAGCTGGGTGAGGAGTCTACAAAGAAAGACCATCGTATCACCCGCAGCAATTTCAAGCATCCTTTAGTGTCGAGGAATATCATAGGAACTCTATATGATATGATTTTTATAGAATTTTTTTCCTTTAGAGCCAATTGGTTCATAGGAATAGAACTATATACTCCACATTTCAAAGGAAATAAACACGATATCATTTCTATAGCTTTAGAGCCACTTGGTTCATATGAATGGATTCCTATACTCCCTTAATTTCACAGGAAAATAAACATTAGCGTATATTCAATAGAAAAGTTCCTATGATATGAACCAAATTACATCTCTTTTCTAATCCCTCCTCATAGAAATTGAGAAACATGTCATCTCTATATTCAATAGAAAAGTTCCTATGATGTGAACCAAATGACATCTCTTTTCCAATCCCTACTCATAGGAATTGAGATGCTCCATGTCATCTCTTTCCCTACAACTTCCATGTATACATCTTCTATTTCTAAATAGATAGTACAACCCACTAGTAGCTTTTTTCCAAAACATGCAACTATGGCACAATAACTATATAGTGTGCCAATAACTTTGAAAGATGGTCGCTGGATGAAGCTAACCCGACAGTGCAGAGATAGGCAAATCCGAGCACTACTGGCCGTTGGATATCATCAACATTCCACCAGATCTGCCACATGTACAATTTAGAAGACTCCATGGTTGAACTTAAGCATAATGCACAAACCTCAAAACACAAGCACTTCTCCTTTGTTCTAGAATCTTTTGTATCATAATTGATTTTTTTCTAAATGAATTGCCATTATTTGTTTTTTACTTTATGATTTACTCCCTCCGTTCCAAAATAGATGACCCAACTTTGCACTAACTTTGTACAAAGTTAGTGCAAAGTTGGGTCATCTATTTTGGAACGGAGGGAGTACAATGCACAACCCCATGAATCTTAACATTTTTATAAAACTTATTGATTTTGAATGAGATGAACTATAAGAACTAAACGAACATCTACATCATGCATATATGACTCAAAGCTTTACATCCTATAGTGTGTATTTATTCATAATTTGGTTTCGAAATCTCATGCATTCAATACATGTGTATCTTACTAGTTTTGAGTAGAGTAGCAAATTTCACGCGGCCCTGGGTATATCAAAATGCAGGGCCCATGCATCATTGCCTTTCGGTCGAACCTACGTCCACAAATTTTTTGTACGTACTATATCTCCACTGGTCCCCGAACCCATAATGCTGCCTCGTTCCCGTAAAACCAAGCGGCCCACACATATTTAAGGCGTCGGCTCGAACCCGTTTACTACGACGTGGCCCCGCACGCCGTAGTACTCCTACAAACCCTACCGCCGCACTCATCATTGGTTTTCTTCAAGTGGACGAGGGAGAAGCCAATTTGTAGTGGAGACGCTTTCAAAAAAAAGGATCTGTAGTGGAGACCCCTACCCTAGGGTGCCCTAGGTAGCTACTGCATGCATCATTGTTTTCTCTTTTCTTTATGCTCTTGCGCCCTAGAGTGAAATGATGGTTGCTTCGTCCGTCTAGTTTAATGCGGGAAAGGTGGGGCTTTGTGATTTGACCCCTCGTCGCTCATTTTCTACTACTGCGGCGCTACGACCGGGGTGCCTCCAATTCCAACCGCTGCTCCGAACTGTAATTTGGTGCATCGCACGTGGAACAAGACGGTGGATGAGCCACATGTCGGCCAAAGGGGTCATGTTAAGTGTGTCGCCATTTCGTGTGCGGATTGACCCTGCTTGAGTTGCTACGCCAACACGACATGAGCAGCCTACCACTTGGTTTTGCTCCTTGGTGAATCCCGACTATATTGATCTAAAAAGATACATGCCGAACTACCCTCTCCGTCTCGGTTTTTTTATTTTTAGGCGTCTCGGTTTATAGGGCCTGCACGTAGTTCTAGGTCATCCATTTGACTAACTAAATATGAGTTACTATGTCACAAAAAGTATATCATTGGATTCCTAAGCGGATGTAGTTGTATTTAAAAGTCGAGGACGGGGCTTTTCCTGGACTGTAGGCGGTGGGGTAGTTCCGCCTAGTCGGTTCGATAGAGACGCGAGAAGACAAGGGAGTAGGCTGCTGCAAACGTAGGGCTGTGTGATTTGACAGCGAGTTACTGCTGGATAGGTGGGGCCCCGTGATTTGACTTGCCATTATCATTTTAACTATGGCGCTAAGACCGGCGTGAGTCTCCCAGATTCCTGACCACCTCCATACATGTGCCTCTCCCAATGCTCCACCATGTAGTACAGGCTGGCTCTTGCATTAGAGCCCACTTCTCCACTTTTTCCTTGCCTCTCTTTCCTCCACATATGCAAAAATGCCATGTAAAGTGCACTATTGTACTTACTTTTACTTGCTCCTACAGGTTCGTAAGCTTGCCACATAAGCATAAAGTCTGATGTGGCAAGTTAATCAAGAAGAGAGAGACTAGTTTGATGACCCAAGGAAGAAACGGTGCTAAGCGCGTGTACCTAGGTGAAAAGACAATTTTGAGTCTATAGCTAATTAAATGAAGCAAACTTAGCAACACCATTTCATTGGAAGAGGTCACTCCTTGGCAAATGCAATAAATACACGCGCTTAGCACCGTTTCTTCCTCGAGTACGAAGAAAGAGATAGAGAGGAGTAAAAAAATACACTTATAGCCAACCTTGTTGTAGTATGAGTGACTAAGTGATGACTATGTATGACATGCCAACATCAGATAGCCTAACACACCGTGTTAAATCTCCAAGGGCGCGACCGCACGAGCGACACGACAGTCGTGGTAGGCGCGACCATGATACGGGCTGCTGGTAGCCCTTGGATCTAAGATCAAATGGTCGCATGCTAAGTTGCTGAAAATTTGCAGAATAACCCTCCAGGATAGGATATTCACCCACAGGTCTAGAATCACGCCATGCAACTGTTCGATCTCAGATCCAAGGGCTCTCGGAAGCCCGTATCATGGGAGAATGGAAAGCCACTACCCTGCCGCTCGCACGCTGGCAGTTCGCTCCTACTCGTCCCCGCACGTCCTTCAATACTACGACGGTTCGCTCCTAGTCGTCCTGTCCATTCACATTACGGCAGTTCCACTGATCCTAACCCTCCTCCCAAATCCATGGCGTCCCAAATCTCCACGATCGGCGGTGAGTACAAGGTTAGAACCATCACCGGCGATGAGTTCGACGTCATCTACACCCGTTCTTCCGCGATGGTGAAAGGATGCCTTTCTCGCTTTAGACGCATGTTCGTAGACTCAGATGATGAGTGGGTCGCTGGGCTAGATGTTGAGTACACCACAGTCCTGGGACGAGAGAAGGATCTAAAGGACGAAGAGAGGAAGAAGCCCGCCGTGATCCAGGTTTGCGTGCATGACTTATGCTTGGTCTACCACATATGCCATGCCAACGTTGAGTGCCAGGATTTTAAGGACTTCCTCGAGAGCAACCTAGTCAAATTCGTTACTGTAGACTTTGGTAACGACAAAGAAGTCTTGCATCGGATAGGCCTCGTTGTAGGCAACACCTTCGACCTCCAGAAGAATCGGCTGGTGTCCTCTCGTCAGCCTTCAATGCTGACCCTGGCAGGAGCCATGGTTCATCCTTCGTACGGTAAACTGGATAAACCTCCATACACGTTTCATCGTCATGCATGGTAGTGGAATGTACTAGATATAGACCACATCCACTATGCTGTAATGGATGGCTACCTTTGCTTCAATATCTACAAGGGTTGGATGAAGAGCAACAGCCAAGTGTGCGGTTCAAGCAAAGAAGTATCAGCCAAGAGGAAGAGGGACAAGGACGAAGTCGAGGATGTGAACGAGGACTCCGAGTAAGGTGGCAGTGTTGTTGCTCATGGTGGTTCTAATGCAGTGTCTACAGAAAAAGTTGCAAAGTTTAATTTTAGGTGTGCTTAATTTAATTTGAGGGGTGTGTTGTGCTGAGCCCCCAGCAGAACTATGTTATGTTTCTTCTCGTTACTTTAACTCTTCAGTACGTACATACTAGTATTTCTTACATTTCATCTTTTAGTTGGTATAGTACTACCACTCGTTTCTTCACATTATATATGTACAATATATATGGCAAACATCATATAGCCAGCAATTTAGTTGTCAAAGAATTTCAGGGTGCTTAGTTTTGTCAAAGAATTCCAGGATGCTTAGAGGGTGCTTGGATCCAAGGGACTTATTTTAGTCTGACTAAAAATAGTCTCTTTAAGAGGCTAAAGTTCCAAGCACCCCTGACTAAGGCTGGTTGTAACAGGGAGTATCATATACTAGTATCATGCATATGATACTAGTGTATGATACTACCTCCCTAATGCATAGTATCACATATTAGTATCATGTAGTACTCTATTTATTGCCATGCATGACACAAAGTAGCATAGCATTTATTATGATATGGTATCATGATATGATACTCCACCCTCTCTTTCTTCATTTAATACTATGACACCTCATCAAAATTGCCTAGTTGACATGCATGATACTAGTTATGATACTACCATTACGACCAGCCTAAAGAGGGGCTAAAACTAGTCTTGAGACTAAATTTTTTTAGTCAGGGGTACCCCTACTAAAATGTGGATTAGTCCTCTCTCTACTCATTTAATTCCTCTCCTTTAACACAGGCGAGTTCTGGATTGGAGGGTTTGGAGGATAATAAATGCTCATTAACTTAATTTTAGCCTTTTTAGTATTTGGATCCAAGCATGGGTGAGGCTAGCATGTTTTAGTCCCACTACTTTTAGTCATGGGACTAAAACGTATCCAAGCACCCTCTTAGTTTTATTTGAGGGGTGGGTTGTGTTGGACACCATTATTGTGACTAGCCTTTTTAATAGTACTATATGCATAATTTGGCAACGAGCGCTCTCTATATGTACCACCTTTTTTAATTTCAATTTTTGCTCCATGGCGCAATCCATTGATACTACTGCTGTACAAAAGTATACATTTTTTAAAAGGCTAGAGTACTGTTCATCACATATATAGCCAGTTAAATTCTCAACCTAGAACGACGTGCATGCCATGTAGTAAACCGATCCGGAGGAAGTATAGTAAAAATGAGGTGATTTTACCCAGCGATCAGCGGGGGAGCATGGCCTGTCATGCAGTCCCACGTGTCATGATGTACCAAGGCGATGCGCGTGTCCCTTTTGAGGCAGAAGCAATACTAGTACGTGGTTTGAGATGATGTCCAACCGAAGTGTGAAATAATGGTTGCTTCGTCCGTTTGGGAAGGTGCAGCATTGTGATTTGACGTCTCATTGCTCATTACTAACACTGGGACGATACGAGTGGGGTGCGTCCCCCCTGCTGTTCTGCACTCTTATTTCGTGCTTGACACGTCGACCCGGTTGCTATATGTCCCACATGTCGGCGATAGGAAGTACATAATTCATGAAAGGGAGCGTCGACGGAGGAGTATACTACAGAATTCATGAAAGGGAGCGACTTAGTTTTGGAAAAATCTATTTTTACGGAGTACGTACCCACCAGGGTTTATAGGGCTCATCTAAAAAACATTCGTTTTTCCGTTTGATAAGTCTCAATTCTAGTACTATACTAGTACTCCCTCCGTTCCAAAATAGATGACCCACCTTTGTACTAAAGTTAGTATAAAGTTGAGTCGTCTATTTTGGAACGGAGGGAGTAGTAGTACCATTACATGTTGGATTTCGAGGTGCGTTAGATCACCCGACGCAAGCAGTGTCAAGAGGAAACTAACCAATGCATGTACAAGTTCATGGAAATTTAGTGGTCATTCATGCACTCATTCTAATTAATGCCTCGGTAAACATAACTTCTTGAGAAAAACGAGTGTACTGTGCAAACTACGAAATTAATTCGACCACTCACCGTCTACCTTGGTTGGAGAGATTTTGAAATTGAGCCATAAACTAGAAAGGAGGGAGTAGTAACTTTTGTCTCGATTACTATTTGTGGCCTTGTATAGATGCAAAACGTATTTTTTTATAGTGGCCTTTTATAAGTAAATAGAGGGAGTACTAACCAAAGTACGTAGTAGGGATGAGGAGTAAACGGAGGGAGTAGTAAAATTTTCTCCTCGTGCTGCGAGCCACCGCGGGCGTGGGCGAGGGAGCGGGCGTAAAGGCGTACAGTAGCACTCCAGCTTCACCTCATCCTCCGAGCCACCATGCCCGTGGGCGGGGGAGACGGCGTACTAAGCAAGTTTCTCCTCGTTCTGCGAGTTGACGGGACACATCAAAAGTACTCCAGTGTATAGAGCCTTGCCTCTAAGGTAGGCCCCACAAGGTTTGCCTCTTTTTTTAATTTAACATAACACGTCAAGTCGCAATTTGTTTGTTCACCCGTGGTAGATGATCCTCCCTCCACCAAGTGGACAACCAGTACACGTGCCAAATTACCACATGGGCTGCTTTTTTGGTACAGAAATGAGCTCCACCGTGTACCCGCGCGGGTGTGGTTGGGAAAGAGACGGGAGTACGTGCATCGTGCGTGCACCTCTTCTCTTCGTGCATGTCCCCCACCTACGTGGGTGTGTGTGTGTGTGTGATACAAACCTAGACATAATGCGCCGTCCATCCCCATGCCTCCGCCCAGTCCGACCACCAGTCACCACCACGGCACCACGCCCCACTTCTCCTCACCTTATCTCTCATATTTCTCCCTCCATTTTTATATACAAGGGGCCACTATCAAAATTACAATTTGCAGATATACAAGGCCACTAACACTAATCGATGCAATATTAATGGCATTTGCCTCGTGGTACTAGCAAAGGAGGACATTAATTATCCCTTGCATGCATGCGGGAGTTTGTAAAAAAATGCATCTTGATGTTCCGTGCAATGCACGGGCATCTTGCTAGTCCATGAAAACAACACATGGCAAAATTCCACGATGAACGAGGGATTTGAATCTGTTGGGAGGGGCTGTTTGGATCTTGCCCGGGGTAGCCAAAATATTGGCGACCCTTTTGTCCACCGGTGCCTTTGCCACCGATGAATGAGGAACGGCTCAGGTGCTCATGCTGTCATGCATCCTCCAGCGCGCATGTTGGAGACGAGCTCGCACGAGCTGTGTTTTTTTGTCCCACAACGCCGCCCGAGCCGCCCGCAGACCAACCGGCGACCCGCAAATTACGCCATCCAACCGTAGCCGCACACATTATGACAACAACTCAACCAACCAGACAAAATTCATGCAAACATGTAGACAAATTGATACTCATTCACGCAACCACCGGAGTATTTCATATAAACAACGACGAAAATCATATAAAATACCGGATTTTCACACAAACATGACGGATTTCATTACATTCAAATGAACTACGCGGTGCTAGTTCTGGACAGCACAGGTATATAATACATGGCCTATATGGTCGCCCGCCGATCGATTTGTGTTCCTCATGTCCGGCAGCATGATCACCGGACTGCCGGGAGCCCCGGAGGTATATGCTTCAGCGCAAAGGACGGCTCGCTTCCCCACTGCCCAATTGATATCATTGGCTGGTGCCGAAGATGATGGTGGCCGGCACCGGTTCGAGTTCATCACCGGCCACTACTTCGCCATGGCCGGCACCGGCTCGAGTTCATCCTAACATTGACCTCTTCCGTGGAGCCCATGCGGGGTCGACGAAGGTCCTCGCAACAAAAGGATCCGGCAAGACACCTGCTGTGTACGCCGGCGTCGCCTCTGCGGTGGCCTTCATGGGACCCAAGCGGCGGCGCCCTCCCGTGTTCTACTTCTCCTCGATGATGGCGGCTGACGCGGAGGCGCTGGCCACCGACTCGTCGCTCTCCGTGCACCCGGCTTCTGTCGCTGCTTGCATGGCACGGCCGCATGCATGGGAGTCTCGGCCATAGAAACGGGAGACGCGGTACGAGGCGGCGGCATGGACAGCAGCAACGACGCCCGTGCGTCGCTCCTCATCGAGCTGGCCTAGAGCGGCGAGTTGCTGAACCGCGCACCGGCTTGGGGCGGCAACTGGCTTCGTCGGGCGAGGGGAGGGAGGTAGATCAACAAGCTGCATAGCTCGTATCCGGCAGGCTACCTAGCCGTCTTGGATGCAGAATAACTACTCTTTGTAAGCCATTGTAAGAGTGGACAAAATGGCGGAGGAGATAGGGGAGCAGCGGAGGTGTGCGATTCTTGGCCGACATTTGGCCTCGTTTAAATAGGAGATTAAATAGACGGCGGACGGGAGGAGCTCGGCCAGCGTTGCATTTAACGCCGACCCGGTCATGAACGGACGTGTGTCCAGAGTGGGTTTCTCGGCTTCCACACGGGCGATTTTCATGGAGGCATTTGAATGCGGCACGGAGGCGTGTTCAGCCGGGCGTGCCACGAGTGGCGCCCTCGACTCTGACCTAGGACACCGCGCCGTTCTTCCACTGACGTGTGGGCTCTTTGGGTGCATGGCCTGCATGTCAGTGACCCAACACAAGCAGCGCACAGCAGAGGAACCTTTGGTGGGCCAGGGCGGTCAGAAGCGGGCATTTCATAAACCGATGATTGTTCATTGAGTGTGATGTCATCTTTTTCATGTAGTTAAGCGTGTGTCTTGCGTCGTGTGCTGTGTGCATGCAGGCGTGCGAGTGTTGCGTGCATGCAAGGGTGCGTTTCAGTGTTGCATGCATGGGTGCATACGTGCAAGGGTGCGTTTCAGTGTTGCATGCATGGGTGCGTATGTGCGTGTGTTTGTGAGTGCA
Organism: Triticum aestivum; assembly: GCF_018294505.1. Classification (NCBI taxonomy): domain Eukaryota; kingdom Viridiplantae; phylum Streptophyta; class Magnoliopsida; order Poales; family Poaceae; genus Triticum; species Triticum aestivum. The sequence continues at coordinate 452,645,791 of NC_057800.1, forward strand.
TGTGTACGTGTCAGTGTTGCACACCAGCATGCGTGCGTGTGTACGTTATGTGTACGTGTCAGTGTTGCACGCCTACATGCGTGCGTGTCTTGCGTGCGTGCATGTGTACATGCGGGGTGAGGCTACACGTCAGTCGACTGACTTTTTCATCTCTGGTCATTAGATTTTCCAGCCGTTGGATACGAAATCAAGGGCCTCCAGTTTATCATCAAACTCCACCCTTCCCCCCGAGCCGCCAGCCACCACTGGCCGAACCGCCCGCCCCCGCCGCCCGCGGCCGGCCCGCCCTCCCCGAAACCACTCCCCACCGCTGGTCCGCCGCTGCACCTTCGAGAGAGTGGGCTAGCATATATGATCTTGAGATTTTACGAAGTCACCATAGGTGCCTCGTAGTTGAGTGGAACGTCTCCTCCCACTGAACGTACATCGCCGGAAAATACTGAAATTAATACAAGATAAATGCGAGCATCGGGACTTTAACCTTGGTGGGCACGAGAAACCACTGTCCTCTAACCATCCAACCACATGTTGGTTAGCACGACAAAATGTATGTGGTGACCGTTATGAGCTTATTCTGATGTCCAGTGACCATATCGTGATTTCGCTTCAAATACAATGACCGTAAGTGTCGTCAACAAAATATGGAGCATGCATCAAATGCAAAGTCCGTCAGTGTCATCAACAAAATATGGAGACATATCATGAGCTAGATACCGTTGTACTATTGTATATGCTTATTTTCTTAGTGGCCGATTGCGTGTGTGGTGTGGTGGGCACATCATTTCTAGTTGTGGTGGGTCAACATGAACACTCATGGGTCGGTTCCATCCTGCGCCACATATAGGTTGGACCGAGTCGTGTTATACGGAGACCCATGTGGAGGACTCGGCGTACAACACGAAGCTACCAGAGTCGCGGAGGACTCTATCCCCACTTGTGATAAGCCGACTATATATGATTTGTAACCCTAGGCCCTTAGTATGTTATACAAGCTTGGGGGCTAGTTCGTCGATAGTATACACACACGCATAATACCTGGTATTCACGTGTACTTTGTACACACCCCTAACACTAATATACAGTACGAGGAGTAGGCTCTTTCTTCAACTGCAAGGGTCCGATCCAAACTAGGGTAAAACTTTGCCTTGTATTACCATCCAGCCTAACAGCTAGGGATATCCTACCGAATGATATGATGAAATCATATCTGCCAACTACTATTAGAGAGGTGTGTCGGGGGGGGGGGCAATGTGTGCGAGAGAGGCCTAAAGATAATGTGCGTGCGGGAGACACATAGGCACATATATGTGCATATAGAGGGCTAGTAGAGACCGTGCATGTGTATATATGCATGTGAGAGAAATAGTGTATTCCAACTGAGATTAGTGAAAAGACTGATACATAGTAGTCAGAAAGAGAGATAGAGAAACAAAGAGAGCATGTGCGTGAGACACCCCGACACCTTGAGAGAGATTGTGAGCATGTGTGAAAGAGAAATGCCGATGCATATAAAGTGTGTGCACTTATGCGTTAGATAGAGAGATATCTACATGTAAAAGGCGGTTCTACGCATTAAATTAAAATATAAATGGTATTATTATTTTTGGATGAGATCATGAATTTTGCAAAATTGCGTATGGACGAAAATCGGTCTATCAGACACCCATACTCTATTGAATTCTAGCATGTGCATGTGTTTATTTCATATTATTGATCCATAGAGTGAGAGCGGTTTGAAATACAGGCAGTGGATGCTTTTGCAATTCATATATAAACATTAATTAGTGCACTCCATCTTGTTAGTGTGAAGCACTTTATACATTTGTCACTTGCATGGATACATTCTAAATTGCTAGCTACGAAATAAAATACATGTCGAATTCAACATAAAGGGGGTTTCGAAGATTCGAATTCATAGGAAGTGCATTCATCTATTTGAACCCGAGATAATGGCATTTGTAAATAAGATGTAAAAGGGGGCATCAATCTTTGTTGTGAGTTTGAACATGGTATATATATTCATACGCATATCTAACTTTTTTTTTTGCAACCAAGGAGATTATACCTGGAACCATGCATGAACTGAGGTAAGTTGCATATTTTTTAATATATACGCGTGTACAATGTATATTAAAATGTACCCCCTCCATTCCAAAATAATCATAGCTTTAGGATTTTCAAGAGTAAAGATTTGTGAAGTTTGACAAATCCTGAAAGTTCAATTCAAGAGAACCGAAAACGTTAATGCTTCTGCTCCCAAATATTGTACGAAGCGCCAAATAGGCCTCTGGTCACCCGAAACCGCGTGAGACTAATGTTTTGGTGGTAGGAAATTACTGTCCTGACTCTGGACCGTGTAGCCTATAGGCCCGATGTCCAAAGGTCTAAACCCGGGTAGGTTTGTAACTTCACCAAGACGCCAGTCTCAACCGCCTCCGAGAAGCATTCATACGCCGTGGGCGCCTAAACACCCATGCGCTCGGCCGAAATCTATCCCGCCCACATTTGGGCACCTGACATGACTGTCCTACCCCTAACCCACAATATGTCCGAAATTTTAGATGGGGGCAAAGTTTGTAACTTTCCCCAAATTTCAAACAAGCGTGTCTCAAACTGAAACATTGTTCCCCCTTAGTTCCCCGCCTCCCTCCGTTTTCCCATTCATACTCCGTGGGCGCGAAAACGCCCTCTCCACCAGCCACCCTCCTCCATCACGCCGGAGCCGGTACCCCGATGTCGTCGTCCAATGCAACCACAACCGCAACGCCCTCAAGGACTTAGCAGCTGAAGCCGAGGCAGAGCTGCCTCCACGACACCGACGCCGATGTGCACCGTACCAGAACCACTCCGACCACGCCGTCCCGCGCCTCACTGCTGCGGCTCCACTGTCGCAACCGTCCACCGCACCAGAGCTGTTCCCGCTACGCCATCGTTCGCCGCCTCGGATCTGCTTCCCCACCGCCGACAGACGGCCACCGCACCACACTCAACAACTTGGCCATGGGTTCATCCAAGGCTGCACCATCTTCCACAACTTCTGGTTTCCGGCGAACAACAAGATCGTCGGAAAAATAGAAGGAGGACACATCACTGCCAGCAGAAAGAGGTACTCCTCTTCCCTTATTCGTGCAAATCTTACGTCTCCGCTCACACTGTATCCATCCCACGAAAGAAACTAGTTGAGTGCTTCTTACTGCATCTTCTTCGTGATACTAAATGCACAAGGTTTCCTCCCTTTTACTATCTCACCTTTGCTAGAGGTCAGTAGCCCGCCTGGATTTCAATTCAGGGTCAGTCGAACCGCAATTAAAAGAAGCAGCACCCGCTTAGGCGCGTGGAGCACCTAGTCCGCCTGTTCCCCGAGGAAGCGGCGCATCTGTGTCTATCATAGGGGTGTGGGGCGCAGGAGCTGCTTGCGCCTGATATGGAGGTCCGCGGGGCTTGAATGGATGGCCGGGGGGGGGGGGGTGCCAAGCACGGCGGTGCGGTGAGGTCGAGGGGTTGGCACAAGCAGGGGAGGAGTACTGGGCCGGTGGTCGCTGGCGTTTCGAGGAAGATCGTCAACACTGACTGGCTGGAGGTAGATGAAGGCGATCTCCCCGTTCTTTGTACATAGGATGGTGCAGAAAAAATGGACATACCTATTTGCTTTCAGTCGACTGTTATTTTCGTAGAATCCTGTAGTAATTGAGTGTGCCATGCATGTTGTAGAGCTATCATATGTCTCCCGTCATTTATTTCTCACCGACCTGCTATCTGCTACCTTTACACTGTACTAATTGTGCACACACTTCACCCATACTCACACTATTGTTTTTTATGCATGGGTATTTCAGACTCTGACGCAGTGTTGATGAATGCAGAAAAGAAAAGGCAGAAGTCGCTCCAGTATAATTCAAAGATAAGCAGTAAGCGTTTCAACGCTCTAATGGGTGCAGTGTCAGCAGTTGGAGACAGTAAAAGTAGCTCTGCAGTTGATGATCTCAATTGCCACACACAACCATCCCAGGTGCTTGCTTTAACTTCGCGCTGTCAAATGTGGTTGCATGTTGCATATGGTGTCTAGCTTGTATTGCTTCCAATTTGGTTAAATTGCATCTGCTTACTTTACACATTATACCTTTGATAATGACATGCCTTCCTATTTTTGATACATAGTACATATGTCTATTAACCATGTTCGTACATCAAACTAATGCTCTTTTGTATCCCTCGTCAATCACTTATGATGAGACAGTCACCCGGGTGGGTTACTGTGAGACGCCGCAGTGTCATCCTCCCCACATGATTCTCAAGAAACAGCAAGGCTAAATGATGATAGTCAACGTAGCTCTCTAGTTGATCACCACAATTCCCCCACACCACCATCGCAGGTGCTTGCTCTTACTTGGCAGTGTGATATGTGGTTGCATGTTGCATATGGTGTCTACCTTGTAATGCTTCTAATTAGGGTAAATTGCATTTGCTTAGTTAACACATTATACCTGTGAATATGACATGCCTTCCTGTTTTCGGTACATACTACGTCTTTCTATTAACCATGTTCTTACATCAAACTACTTCTCTTATGTATCCCTCACCAATGCTCCTAATTTGTTAAATTGCATCTCCTTATCTTACACATTATACATGTGAATATGACACGCCTTCCTGTTTTTGGTACATACTACATCTGCTTATCACACCATGTTCTTACATCAAACTACTGTTCTTGTGTATCCTGCGTCTATCGCTTATGATGAGACAGTCACACGCGTGGGTTAATATGAGACGCAATACTCTTATAAAGAATGCAATTTCATCCTCTCCACATGATTCTCAAGAAACAACAAGCCTAAAAGAAGATATTGAACGTTGCTTTGTACCTGAAGACAGCACTTCCCCTACACCACCATCACAGGTGCTTGCTCCAACTTCGCAGTGTGATATGTGGTTGCATGTTGCATACGGTGTCTAGCTTGTAATGCTTCTAATTAGGGTAGATTGCATCTACTTAGTTTACACACTATACCCTATTTTTGGTACACACTACATCTATGTGTTAACCTTGTTCTTACATGAAACTACCTCTCTTCTGTATCCTGCATCAATTACTTACGATGAGTCACCTTTATTCGTTGCATATTGCATATTATTTCTAGCCTATTGCCATGTATTGCTTCTAATTTGGTCAAATACATTTGTTAGGGCACCCTTTTAATTTGGCAGAGTGATATTGGTTTCATCTTTCATATGGTTTCTAGCTTGCATCGATTCTAACAAGTTCAAGCAGCTTGTGCTTAGTTTACACTTTATACATCATACATGTCGATATGTCACGCCATCCTGTTTTTCATACATATTCCATCCTCCTATCATGCGGCTGCCTTACATGAAAGTAGTGTTCATCAGTATCATGCATCAATAAGTTCTGAAGAGCAAATTTTATTCCTTTGTGTTGTGGGTTTGACTTGACAAGGCAAAATCAAGAAAGAGGAAGGAAAAGAGGAAGGGAGGCGATGATGGTGGTCCTCTGCAGCAACGTAAACGGAGCATCTGTATCGATTCTCCTTGTACTGATAGTGCATTACATGGTCCAAGTCTCCGCTCCCCTACTCCACCATCCAAGGTGCTTGCTCTAACTTGGCAGTGTGATATCTGGTTGCATGTTGCATATGGTGTCTAGCTCGTATTGCTCCTAATTAGTGTAAACTGCATCTGCTTAGCTTACACATGATACATGTGAATATGACACGCTTTCCTATTTTTGGTACATAATATATCTGTCTATCACACCATGTTCTTACATGAAACTACTCTTCTTGTATATGCTGCATCAGTCACTTATGATGGGACACCTTTAAGTTGGCAGTGTGATATTGGTTTGCGTCTTGAATATGATTTCTAGCATGTATTGCTTCTAGTTTGATGAACGCCACCTATGACAAGACAGTTTTAACTTGGCAGAGTGATATTGATTGCACCTTCCATATGGTGTCTTGCAGTGTTTCTAATTTGTTGAAGTGCCTTCTGCTTAGTTACCACATCATAGGTGTGAATATGTCAAGCCGTCCATTTTTTCGTACATATTCCATCCTCGTATCATGACTTTGCCTTTCATCAGAGTAGTGTTCGTCAGTATCATGCACGAATGAGTTCTGAAGAGCGAATGATATTCCTTTTTCTTGTCGGTATGACCTCACAATGCCAAATCAATAAAGCTGAAGGAAATTGGCAAGGCATTGGATGATGGTGGTCCTTCCGAGCAACTGAAACGAAGGTTCTCTATAGATTCTACTCCGCCATCCTCCCAACAAGATTCACAAGACAACGCAAGGCTAGACAGTCAACGTAGCTGTGTAGATGATGAGCACATCTCCCCTACTCCACCATCACAGGTGCTTGCTCTAACTTGGCACTATTATATGTGGTTCCATGTTGCGTATGATGTCTAGCTTGTATCGCTTCTAACTTTGTTTGAATTGCATCTGCTTACTTTACACATAAAGCCTGTGAATATGACATGTGTTCCTGTTTCTACATCAGAGTACTATTCTTGCATATCCCGCATCAGTCACTTATGATAAGGCACCTTTAAGTCGCCACTGTGATATTAGTTGTGTCTTGCATATGATTTCTAGCATGTACTGCTTCTAATTTGTTGAAACGCCATACAGTTTGAACTTGGCAGAGTGATATTGGTTGCATCTTTCATATGGTGTCTAGCTTGCAGTGCTTCTAATTTGTTGAAATGCCTTCTGCTTAGTTACCACATCATAGGTGTGAATATGTCACACCATCCTATTTTTCATACATATTCCATCCTCGCATCATGTGTTTGCCTTTCATCCGAGTAGTGTTCGTCAGTATCATGCATGAATGAGTTCTGAAGAGCGAATTTTATTCCTTTTTCTTATCGGTTTGACTTCACAATGCAAAATCATTACATCTGAAGGAAATTAGTCCGGCAGTGGATGATGGTGGTCCTTCGGAGCAACTCAATCAGTGGGTCTCTACAGATTCTACTCCGCCATCCTCCCAACAAGATTCGCAAGACAACACAAGGCTGGAAAGTCAACGTAGCTGTGTAGATGATGAGCACATCTCCCCTACTCCACCATCACAGGTGCTTGCTCTAACTTGACACTATTATATGTGGTTGCATGTTGCGTATGATGTCTAGCTTGTATTGCTTCTAACTTGAATTGCATCTGCTTACTTTACGCATAATGCCTGTGAATATGACACGTGTTCCTGTTTCTAGAACATACGTGTACATGATGAGCACATCTCCCCTACTCCACCATCATAGGTGCTTGCTCTTACTTGGAACTGTTATACGTGGTTGCGTTTTCCGTATGATGTCTAGTTTGTATTGCTTCTGATTATGTTGAATTGCATCTGCGTAGCTTACAACTTATACCTGCAACGATCACTTACCCATAAGACACATTTAACTTGGGACTGTGATGTAGGTTGCATCTTGCATTGTCTTCTAGCTTGTACTGCTTCTAATTTCTTGAAATGGCACTTACGACGAGACACTTTTTACCTGATAGAGTGATATTGGTTGCATGTTCATATGGTGCCTAGCTTTCATTTCTTCTAATTTTGTTGAAATGCCTTCCGCTTACTGTTTTTTCATACATATTCCATCCTCCTATCGTACGTGTGAATATGAAATGCTGTCTTTTTTGTATATATTCCATCCTCCTATCCTGCGCTTGCCTTACATCAAAGTAGTGTTCGTCTGTATCATGCATCAACCAGTTATGCAGAGCTAATTTTATTCATCTTCTTGTGGTTTTGACTTCATAAGGCAATATCAGAAAATAGGAAGGAAAAGAGTAAGTTAGGGGATGTTGGTGGTCCTCCGCACCGACGCAAACAGAGACTCTCTAGATTTGCCACTGCTACTGCTAATGAAGTTGAAGTCCCAAGTCTACATGATGAGTTCATCTCCCGTACTCCACCATCGCAGGTGCTTGCTCTAAGTTGACAGTGTGATAATTGGTTTCATGTTGCATATGTTGTCTAGCCTGTATTTCTTCTATTTTGATTAAATTGCACCTGCTGAGTTTATACGTTATACATGTGCATATGACATGGCTTTCTGTGTCTAGAATACACTGCATCTATCTATCATACCATGTTCTTACATCAAAGTACTGCTGTTGTGTATCCCGCATCAGTCACTCATGATTGGACGCTTTTAACATGGCAGTTTGATAGTGGTTGCATCTTGCATTGATTTCTACGTTGTACTGCTTCTAATTTTTCGAATTGCCACTTATGACAAGACACTTTTAACTTGGCAGAGTAATATTGGTTGCATCTTTCATATGGTGTCTAGCTTGCATTACTTCTATTTTCTTGAAAATCCTTCTGCTTAGTTTGCACATCGTAGCTGTGAATATGTCATGCCGTCCTGTTTTTCTTACATATTCCATCCTCATACGGTTGTCTTACATCAAAGTATTGCTTGTCTGTATCATGCATCAATGAGTTCTGAAGAGTGATTTTATTCTTTTGTGTTGTGGGTACAGCTTGACATGGCAAAGTCAAAAAAGAGCAAGGAAAATAATATAGTAGGGAGTGCTGTTACTCGTCGGGTGAAACGGAAAAGGTTCTGCCGTCGAGATTCTGCTGGTACTTATAGTGCAGTAGAAGGTCCAAGTCCACCGGCTAAATCTACAAACACAGTATCACCTGCTCCACCAGCTGCAGCATCCGCTTCAACTGTACCAGCATCTCAACCAGTTACTCGTTCGTTTGCTCCGGAACTGGCCAGTTCCCAAGCTGCCTTCACACCTAACACTACTTCCGAAGCACTGCTGACACAACAGGACTTGGCAAGATCAGATGAACCTCATGAGCATCAACACCAAGACGGTACCTGACCGAGTCAAGTTGCAGTTGCATGCTCCTTTATATGTACTCTCACAGTTTGATGTACACTAACACTTTCCATATTCGTTGTTGAACTAGCACCACGGCGCAAGCGGAAACAGACATCAGGGATAATGCTTGACAGATTAACAAAATCTAAAGGAGGAAGAATGGAGATCCATTTTGAGGCAGGTTTAAAAAGGCCACGTGATGCTACAGAGTCAGCCAAGTTAGTATCAGAGGCAGCCGTTGCCGTTAGGTGTCATGCACGTATCCTCCCAACGTGGATCCAGTACAGGAATGAGAAAGACAATACCCAGTTTAACACCTTCCTTGACCATTTATCCGTAAGTAATGTTATTCATCGCAATTAGTAATATTGTCTTGCTCTGTCCCATACTTTCTAGCTTCCTCCTAATAAGACTCACATTCTTTTTTCAACAGATGAGGTTCAAGTTGGATCCGAAAGATGATGCAACTAAACAAGCATGCACTCATGTTTTTCAGTCTGCTCTGCGACAGTATCGGTACCACCTTAGAAAATCTCACTTTGAAGGCAAGGCTAACAATGAAATCGCCCAAACATCTCCAGTGGAATATATTACAGATGAAGACTGGACAGCCCTCGTTAAACACTGGTCTGATCCAAAGTATCAGGTAGGCTATATGTATTTGATCAGACCACATATTGAACTTGTATTTATGTATGTGCCTTACAAGTGTATCTTCTTCTAGGCTAACTGTTTGAAGAACAAAACCAACCGTTCTAAAGTGAAATTCCAACAGACAACAGGATCTCGTAGCTATATTGCACACTGCGAGGCTCTTGTAAATAGCTGCTACTTCCTTCTTTTTTTGTGCCATATTATCGTATCTATATTGACTTGTTCCAAATACAGAGGAAAGCCCGTGCGGACCAAAAAGAACCTGAACCGAATGCAGTGCAAATCTTCAAGGATTGCCACACCAGCAAGATGAAGGGCATGAGCACACCAGTTCAAGCCGCTGTTGTAAGTCCTTACTCCTCCTGCCTTGAACTGATTGGTACTGTGATGTGTTCATTTAACTACTTGGTTTGCAGCCAATGTCAGTTACTCTGTTCACTTTTATTCACAGTTGTCTTAACGTATCATTTCACCTTACATGGTTTAAAAGAGATGAAGGATATTCTTTTGGTCTTGATCTGTAATCTAGTTGTTATGTTCACGTGCGCACACAATGATAAAATAGCCTGTTTGTTTTATATCTGTTTGCCCATGATATGAATGATGTCATACTATGTTCATCCTACTTTAAACCATGTCTCTTTATCCTTAGATGTCAACGAATGTGAGGAAATAGACAATACAGTAGGCATGCTACATGGACATATGTTCCGAAAGTGATTTTATTATGTAGTTGGCACTACAATACATGCTAATGTATTACAGTAGTTCACCAAAATAAGTTATGTATAAACGTTTAACCTACTTTGTTTGTTTTTGTCTCATTAGTAACTTATCTGGTACACTAATCTACAAGTTCAAACTTTCAGGAAGCTATGGAACAAATGATTGAACAGCCACAACCACCTGAAGGTGACGAGGCTACTACAGGCACAATGTCACCTCTTGCTGCAGTGCGTCAGTATCTCTCCACTAACAGTGCAAAAAGCACCTTCCTGCGTAATTCTGGGTTGGTTGTCAAGGTAACCTCGTCCAAATCGCCTACTGAACAAAATCTTCCTGCTAGACAGAGTGATATATCTGTGCTCCAGACACAAGTCCAATCCCTAATGGACGTTGTTTCGGAAACAAGAATAGTGGTTGAGAAATGTCGTCAAGATATGAATGGTTTTGAAACCAGACTATCAGACATTCGCTTCGTTGTTGAAGAGCAATGGCGGAAAAAAGGTGGAGATCATGCTGCTCCATCAGATTCTACAGCCTGAAACATTAGCACTCAGGTCAAATGATCTGTGCTTCTATACATCTGATGGTGCTTTTATCTGGAAGGACTGTAAACTTTATGCCAACAGGCCTTTTGTTGTATGGTTGGAATTTATTTTGTTGTGATACAACATTTATGATGCTGCCTCAGGCTGCAGTAATTATGATGCTATTTTTGTATAGTGTACGTTTATCTTAGTAATGTATTCGGATGAAAGCTTCGTAGGAGCCCAACATGCCAACATACGTCGGGCCCATTCCAATTGGGCTAAAAACGACTACATACCAAAATTGGCATGTAGCCCACTAAAAATATCTGGGCTTAAATTAGCATAAGCTTTCAAATTTTTCTGGTAGGCCTGTGCCCATAGTGGGCCTTTAACAGGCCTAAACATAATTTGGGCCCTCAGTAAAAGTAGGCCGTTTACAGGTGTAAATATGTCGAGCTCATAAAAAACATGGGCCTTTAATAGACCGAAAGTGAGATTGGGCCCTGATTGTGCCAAATAACCCACTAGACTTAGCAGGCCGGAATGGTGGCCCATTTACGATGCAGATATTTGACAGGCAAAAATTCGGACGGGCCGTAAATGCGCCGACCTAATACACGGGCCTTTAACAGTCCGGAACTTCGGTCGGGCTAGATTATTGTCATTTTTATATGGGCCGTTAATGGGCCGATATGACGTTGGTCCACATATGGCCCATGGTTTACATCCGGCATTAACGGGCCGAAAAATACAACATGCCTAAAGTGGGCCAAATCTATAGTGGGCCTCTAACAGGACGAATGACAGACATGGCCGAATATGACCCAAATCCTTCACGGTCGTTTATGGGCCGAAAGTTTTGATGGCCTGTAAATGAGCCCAAATGAAGCCGGACCTTTAACATGCCGGAAATACACCGGGCCATAATTCGGCCCAATTACTTAGCGGACTGTTAACGGGCCAGAAGTGACCATGGACCGCATTGATGACAAGTTTAGACCAGGCCGTTGATGGGCCGATTTGACAGAGAATGTTGGGCCTTTAGCTGGGTCGGCCCATTATGGTCTACAGAATCTTGTGGGCCTTTAGCTGGGCCGGCCCATTGTGGTCCACAAAATCTTGTGGGCCTTTAGCTGGGCCGGCCCATTATGGTCCACTAAATTTGTTGGGCCTTTAGCTGGGCCGACCCATTATGGTTCGCTAAATCTTATGGGCCTTCGATTGGGCCGACCCATTTAAACTTTGTGGGCCACTTTTGGGCCGGTCCACGTGTCAACATATCATAGGCCCATCTCGACCGTTGGATGAGTGACACCTGTGCCAACGCGGAGCTGACGCGTGGATCCGTCAGCCAATGAGAATTTTACACGTGGAAAATTAGCATTAGTCGTGGCTGTTAACGAGTTATCGGATCCAAAATCCGACCCGATAGCTTAACGGCGTTCCGTTACGGTGGATGCCACGTGTCGGTCACCCTTGACGAAAGCACTTCTGTGACGCGCGATTTATCATCATGGAAGTGGACACTTCCGTGATGATAATTTTGGCAATGTCATGGAACACTTCTACGACAGCACATGTATGACTATCTTGATTCTGTCATAAATTTGTCATGGATGTACATGCATGACAGAAAACGCGACCTACTGTGACAAACACGTATCATCGCGGAAGTGTATTTTTTTGTAGTGAATGCTCCGCCGATGGCTGCTCTAGCACGCCGTTGGTTGCAGCTCCAGCGCATCACCGCAGCTCCGCACTTCGTGGATGTAATGGTGGAGAAAAGAAACGGAGAGAGAGAAGACAGCGAGAGTTGAGCGGTGGAAAAGATGCAAGAGGATGGGATCGGATAAGGTTTTTTTCATGGTAATACGTGTCTCATTCATTTTCTATATCTAAATAGCTAGCTCCCACTAACTATTTCTCTCAACATGCGAGCATGCCACATCATCACAACATGCATGAGGAAAGGCCCATCTCCACTACCATATGTCTCTCAACATGCAAGCAAGCCATTTCATCATGAAATACGCCTGGAAAAAATGACTCATCTCAATATGCAAACATACATGGGAATTTTCAGACTATTATCTTATTTATATTTAATAAATATTTTACAACTATATAGTAATCTAACATAATAAAATATATGTATTTTCAATTTTAGTTTTTTTATATTATTACTTCGAATATTCATGTTTCATACAACGAATCACATTAAAATATATTGCAAAATATTCCTGCAACAACGTGTGGGGTATCATCTAGTATCATAAAGAACAAAGTACAAGTCACGTAAAGACCGACATAAAAAAACTGAAAAGATAGCAGAACATCTCTGAGCTTGACACCAACGCCCGTCACCTGCCTCCGGCACAACCACGGCAGCCACTAAAGAAAAGAATGACGAATCACCTCCTCACCCGAACTCAATGCGGCTCCATCGCTGATATGCATATTTGCGAACCTCCAAGGTGGCTCACCAAAAGTGAAGCCCTTACCATTGAACGAATCAGATTGGGGCAACACCCCGGACACGCCATCGAACTCCAGATCTGGCACCCCACCACGACTAAAACACCGAAGGAGGAAACCATGTTTGCCATCCACGAACCACGAGCCCAACACATGCTCCGTCTTCCAGATGTCGTCGATGCAGACCACAATCTGCATCTGCTCCTGGACTACCTCCCAAGCTCCGCGTCGACGCTAGAGCAAACGCCGTTGCAACGGCGGAGCCCGAGGACATAGGTCCACCACGAGGATGCTGCCGCCGCCACGTCATCCTTGTTTGAACAGACTGGTTTCCAAATCCATCCCTAACCATAGGTCCGATGGCCTCGTCAGGGAAGGATCTGAATAATCTTTATTCAGCATTGTCATCGTCGCCGCCGAAGCAAAGACGATGAACAACCTAAAAACCTAGACTACGAGAGAGTAAAAGCGATCCACACATGGTCGCTGGCGAAGGGGAGCCGCCGGAGAGCGGCGTTGGAAAATTGGCCTCCCCTGGCGGCGGCTAGGGTTCCAGCCGCCAGGGACGAGTAGTGGTGAGGACGCCACCGCTTTTCTCATGGGGCCCGCATGAGGACGCGTTCAAAGTAGCCATGCGTGGTTGCGTGTCACTTTGGTCAATTCGATCAGGCCAGATCCAATGGCGCGCGCGTCCGGCGCAGTGTTCGGCCTGCACGTCGAGTGGAAAGGTTTCCCTAAATTAATTGTGAAATCAGCTAATGTACATCGAAACAGTTGGCAATATGTGGAATGACCTGTTCTATATGAAACATACGGAGGAACGGTGGTATCCTCAGCCCACCAGGGTTCAAATCTTGGTGCTTGCATTATTCCTGGATTTATTTCAGGATTTCCGGTGAAGCGCTTTTATTGGAAGGAGACGTTCCCATCGACGACGAGACGCCTATGGTGACTTTGTAAATTTCACGATGACATGCCGGCTCAGTCTCTAGGAGGTCTTATAGGGGTAGGGTGTGCGTGTGTGCGTTCATAGAGATGAGTGTATGCACGTATGCAAGAGCACCCGCGTTTGTACTGATGTTAAAAAAACATATTAAAGAATAAGAGACGAACATAAAAGTTCCATTGAGCATCATTTCATCTGTTTTCTTTCTTCCCTTCAATTTAATATTTCGGTGCTGCTAAAAATCAGTCGACTCCTAGACCATTAGATCTGCTAATGCTTTTAGATGCGTGCGATCTGCTTTTAATTGTAAATTGGCCCGTGTAGATGGACGGACTAGTGGGCTGCTTTCGTGTCTTATTTTATTTTTGTCAGCTTTGGTCGGTGGGCTAATCAGGGGAGTGACGGGTGTGTCTTCTTTCTTTGGCCTGTAATTTTTATAAAGCGTAAGAGTGATCCCTGATTAGGAAAAGAACTCCCCTAAAAAAAGAACTGCATACTTTTCTAAGAAAAAGGAAAAGAATTTGTATACTGTAGTAGCATCTTTTCTGAGTTTTTCTCCTCGTTTTTCTCGTCGTTTTATGAATCTGTGTGCGTATGTGTGCTTGTTGTTGATAGATTAGATCCTTATTGTATAGTTTTTGGATGTAGTTTTTTCTAGTGCAGCATCCGTTTTTTAGAACCAGAATTTTCTTTTTTTGAGATGTGTGTACGCGCACGCATTTTTTATAGAACAAGCATCCAAATCTTTTTTTTTTCTAGTTTTTTTAGCGTTGGCTTTGTAAGTATGTCAGTCTAAAAGAAGTATAGATGGAAATATCTAATTCGGTGGAACATAAACCCTTCCCTCCCTCGTGTCGCCCCGCTCGGGCGACCCGAGGGGCGAAACCCTACCCCCGCCGCCTCCCTCCCCTGCTCGCCCTCCCCACACCGCCGCCGGAGACTGCTGATGCCGAGCAAGCTTGGCGCGCCGTCGATGAAGGTGGCGGCAGGGCCCTTGCCGCCTTGCCTCGTCCGTGGGAGGCCTCTGGATCTGGGGCGGCGGCCCCGGCTGGTGAGGCATCGCCGGCTTCGGCATCCGGTGGCGCGGGCGCAGGTCGGCGGTTCTCGGCCGTGTGGACGGCAAGATCCCCGAAGAATGCGGGCCAGCGCGCGGCAGCAGCGTTTGCTCTGGCTGCGTCAGATCTGGTCGCCCCCACTGCTCTTCTTCTCTAGCAAGCTCCTCCCCTCCCCAGATCCGGCCTGCCTCGTCGAGGGGCCTCGGTCTGCTCGGGTGGGAGTGGGTGTCAGGATGCAGGACCGGGGAAACCCCAGCCAGCCATGCCGGCGGCGACGGCGGCGACGCCCGCGGGCGCCGCGCACCTTCCCGGAGGCGCCGTTCAGGTCTTGCTCCCCCCCCCCTTTCTTTTGTCTCCCGGGAGAAATCCTCAATTTTGTTGGGCAGCGGCGACGGCCTTGGCGCCGTAACCTTCCTGAAGGCGCTGTTTTGGGAACAAAGATGGGTTGTGGACTTCGTTGTGGTGTAGGTGGAGTGTGTCGGCGACGGCAGCATGCGTCCAGCGGTGGCGGTGTCTTCCTTGGTGCTGGGTCAAGTTGTTATGGTGCTCTTCGTCGGGCTGCAGTTTATTCCTCCGGTGCCCTTGGATCTTCCAGGACGGGAGGGGATAGGGTTCCCCTCCTACGGTGGCTGCACTTCAGCTCGTCGAGCGAGCCGAAGCTCCCAAATTGGTCTTGGCCCTCGCTGCTGCCCAATTGTGCATTCTCACTGCTCGCCCTCTTCCAAGTCAGAACTTTGGCATACGGTGTTGCTCTGCTCTAGGTGAGTCGTCGTCGGCATGTCGGGAACGCCTGGTTCCGCCCAAGTGGTTTCTTCGAGGCTATCCATCTAGGCTCTAGGGTGAGCATGTCCTTCGCTCAACGGTGCGGCGTCATCGAGCCAGGCGAGGAGGCAGGGGCCTTCTTTGACGATGGATCTGGATGGATGTGTCTTTCTTCAAGCACAGGTTTTGGCAACGACGTGCCTTGCATCGTCGTCGGTGCACTCTCCTGATCAGGATTTCGCTTTCGCCTTGGTTTTTCGGCGTACAAGAGGATAGTGGCATCTCCAAGCTATATGCTTTACGCCAATCTTTCTAACTAGCTTATAGTATGTGCATTGTGAGCTGTTCCTTGGCGCCCATGTATCTTTGTTGTTTGTTTTCTTTGCTTTAGTTGGTGAGTGGTATATTTGAAGTTGTAATCCTGGTCGGTTGATGGCTTTGTTAATTCAAAGCCGGGCTTTACTTGAACCTTCGTTCTAAAAAAATATCTAATTCTAAAATTATCTATTTTATGTGGATTTGCTATTCTCAGCCTATCAAGAATTAGCCAAGTCTTAGCCAAGTCTACCTCAACTGCAAGTGTCGCCTCGGAATGCAACTATATGTCTTCAAAGCGACAAAGAATTATTAGTTTTCTTTTGTTTGTTTTGCTTTTCCCTCATGTCCAATCGTTTGCTTTCAGTGTTTTTGGTGACGAGTTGTTTTAGGGTGCGCTTGGGCGTGGGCATGGATGTGTGACAGCCTGGCTTTTCTGGTTTTATTTTCGTGTTCTTTTTTTATGCTTCTTTTTTATCTTCTTGCAAGTGATTTTCAACAATCGGCGTTCTCGTGACATTGATCTTATTTTTTACCATTTTTCTTGTTTCATTTTTTATTTATAATTTCTTTCTTATTTGCTTTTTGAAAAATTCCTTGTTTCTTTTAAATTTATTTATATTTTTCTCTTTTTATTGCTTTTAGAACCTTTTTCTCTTGGTTAATCTGATTTCGGATACTTACTATGGCAACAATGCACCCACTGACTGGCCTATGGGCTCATTTTGGTGGAAATCCATCATTAAATTGCTTCCTATCTTCAAAGAGATGGCAATCTGCATAGTAGGTCAAGGTTCTTTAGCTCTTTTTTGCCATGACAAATGGGCTCATACTGCACTCAAACAATAGTTCCCAGAGTTGTTCTCTTTTGATCTGAATGGACTGCTCTCAGTAAGAGAAGCTGCAGACTCTGATTCTTTTCAAGAATTATTTCACAGACCATTGTCAGCTCAAACTTTTGCACAGTTTCATCAAGCCAAGAACTACCTAGATCAAGTAAACCCCAATAGCTCCCCTGACAAATGGAAATATGTCTAAACTCTTCCTCCTTTTTACCATCTAAAGCATACAATTTTCTGATTCAAGGGGAGAATGCTCACCCTATCTTCAAGAAGATTTGGTCTGCTGCTGTTATGTTGAGATATAAGATCTTCTTCCAGCTCTTGTTACATATAGGGTCAACACAAGAGAACTATTGCACAGGAAATCTTCCCAACTACCTTATGCATGTGAGCTTTGCAATGATCAGGTGGAGGAAACTGCTTTATACTTATTCTGGGACTGCCCCTTTGCCCTCGGCTGCTGGGAAATGATTATTTCACACGAACAGAGAGATACATGTGTTTTGAACGATATATTGTTAACTCTTGCTGGATTGCCAAAGGAAGTAGGCCTGAACTTAATCATTATGGCATGATGGCAGGTTTGGATGCACAGAAATGAGAAGATCTTCACACGCATTAATCCAAGTCTCACTTCATGGAAAGTTCGGCTACAGCACAAGATCAAGCTCAAATTCAAGCAAGTTTATATGGATTGGATTGAGTCTCACTTCTAGTCTACTCGTCAATTATCATGATAGCTCCCAAGCAAGGCATTGTTTGTGTTGACGCTAGAAAATGGCATGATCGCAAAGGGTGACTTGAGGCTGTAGCAAGATGAGTTCAAATTCATGATGTCATGTCACCATTGGATGACTCTCTTCAAGCCGATCGAAATAAATATAGAGATGGTCCAAAACGGAGCTCGGATGCAGAAGTTATGACAATTTTGAAGATACCCATGTTGACATCAGATTAGAAAATGACATGAAACCTAATTAATATGGCCTTGGATGAAAAAACTTTCAACTACAAAGTTCTTCATCTCGTTGAAACGGACGATTTTGATATAAAAATCGTCCTCATCCGACATCGTATGCAAAAGTTACAGGCAAAACAATGGGCTGCAGCAGTATTTGGCCGGATCATCCGGAGCGGGATCCGGACCATCCGGCCTTCGGCCGGATGAATGACCCGAACATCCAGGCTATCATCCGGTTAAATCAACAGAACCATAAATTTCGGACCCCGTGAAGCCAGATCATCCGGATGGCACCCAGATCATCCGGGTAAAGCCCGGATAATCCGGACATGAATCCGGACGTCCGAATAAGTTTTTCTACTACAGACTTTAGAAAACGACCCGAAACACCCTAAGATGGCGTCAGATCGAAAAGTGTTCAACATGAAAGTTGTGCGTCTCGTCGAGGCGGTTGATTTGGATATAAAAAATGTCCAAATCCGAGGTCGTATGTAGAGTTTTGCCAGAACTTTGAAGAGGAGACTGGGCGGATCGAACCAGGTTTGGATCCAATCAACTCTCCCGTGAAAGATGAAACTGCCATGAATCTGCTCCGACTGGAATCTCGCATCGACGGTGTCGTGGACTATTTGGCTTGACTGAAGGTCGCCATGCCACAGATCGACCCGGCACTTTGGCCAGAGGCCACACTCCAAAATGATCTTGAGTCTCTGATGACTCAACTTAACGGAATCCCTCATCGAGTGCAGGAGTGGAAGAAGTCTTCTGCTTGGTGTGGCGCTGATGTGGCTCCGTCTTTGGTTCGTGTCCACTGCAAGGAGGTGCGACAAGATAAGCTGGCCGCAATCAAGGTCGCCAACACCCAGAAGCACGACTTCCGAACTTTTATGGAGACTTTCATTGCTGCCGCCACTCGGATTGCCGATGGCGTCGACCTGGACGAGTTCGTTGAGCCTACCAGCCGTCCTCCTGCGGAGTGAACAAACTTTTATGCCCCACCTTAAATTTGCCTCGGAATGCCGAGTGGTTTTTGTAACCGTTAAACTCTTTCGGGCTGAATGCCTGAGCACTTTGACCTGTGGTCCGGACCCTTTAGGATTTATCTGAACTCGGTTTATCGTTGAATATCTTTATGAATCCCCCGTCGAGTGGAAATAGTTCTTCTTTCGAGACAACTTTTTTGTACTTGTGGCGCGGCTCCGAAGGGAAAGGTAGCAGTCGACCTGCACCTCGTTACTGCAGAGCGGGATGGGGTGCATGTTGTATTTGTGGCGAAGCTCTTCAAGGAGGAGGTGGCCGTCGACCTGCAGCTTGTTACTACAGGGCAGGATGGAATGCACATTGTATTTGTGGCGAAGCTCTCCAAGGAGGAGGCGGCCGTTGACCTGCAGCTTGTTACTGCAGGGCAGGATGGAGTGCACGTTGTATTTGTGGCGAAGCTCTCCAAGGAGGAGGCGGCCGTCGACCTGCAGCTTGTTACTGCAGGGCAGGATGTGTTTTTGTACTTAGGCGAGTGCCTGACCGCGGTTAAGTCTTCAAACGAGAAAACTTAGGCAAGTACCGGACTGCAGCTAAGCCCCTGAGTGAGAGGACTGCTCTCCACTCGATAGGATTTTTCAAACTTAGGCGAGTGCCTGACTGCAGCTGAGTCCTCAAGTAAGAGAACTTAGGCGAGTACTGGACTGCAGCTAAGCCCCCGAGTGGGAGGGCTGCTCTCCACTCGGTAGGATTTTTTTTCAAACTTAGGCGAGTGCCTGACTGCAGCTGAGTCCTCAAGAGAGAGAACTTAGGCGAGTACTGGACTGCAGCTAAGCCCCCGAGTGGGAGGGCTGCTCTCCACTTGGTAGGATTTTTTTTCAAACTTAGGCGAGTGCCTGACTGCAGCTGAGTCCTCAAGAGAGAGAACTTAGGCGAGTAGTGGACTGCAACTAAGCCCCCGAGTGGGAGGGCTGCTCTCCACTTGGTAGGATTTTTTTTCAAACTTAGGCGAGTGCCTGACTGCAGCTGAGTCCTCAAGAGAGAGAACTTAGGCGAGTACTGGACTGCAGCTAAGCCCCCGAGTGGGAGGGCTGCTTTCCACTCAGTAGGATTTTTTCAAACTTAGGCGAGTGCCTGACTGCAGCTAAGTCCTCAAGCGAGAGAACTTAGGCGAGTACTGGACTGCAGCTAAGCCCCCGAGTGGGAGGGATGCTCTCCACTCGGTAGGATTTTTTCAAACTTAGGCGAGTGCCTGACTGCAGCTAAGTCTTCAAGCGAGAGAACTTAGGCGAGTACTGGACTGCAGCTAAGCCCCCGAGTGGGAGGGCTGCTCTCAACTCGGTAGGATTTTTTCAAACTTAGGCGAGTGCCTGACTGCAGCTAAGTCTTCAAGCGAGAGAACTTAGGCGAGTACTGGACTGCAGCTAAGCCCCCGAGTGGGAGGGCTGCTCTCCACTCGGTAGGATTTTTTCAAACTTAGGCGAGTGCCTGACTGCAGCTAAGTCCTCAAAAGAGAGAACTTAGGCGAGTACTGGACTGCAGCTAAGCCCCCGAGTGGGAGGGCTGCTCTCCACTCGATAGGATTTTTTCAAACTTAGGCGAGTGCCTGGCTGCAGCTAAGTCCTCAAGAGAGAGAACTTAGGCGAGTACTGGACTGCAGCTAAGCCCCCGAGTGGGAGGGCTGCTCTCCACTCGGTAGGATTTTTTCAAACTTAGGCGAGGGCCTGACTGCAGCTAAGTCCTCAAGCGAGAGAACTTAGGCGAGTACTTGACTGCAGCTAAGCCCCCGAGTGGGAGGGCTGCTCTCCACTCGGTAGGATTTTTTTTCAAACTTAGGCGAAACGGATTCGCAGCTAAGACTCCGAGTGGGAGGTTGGCTCGCCACTCGATAGGAAATCGTTTTTATAAACTTAGGCGAAGCGGATTCGTAGCTAAGCCACCCACTGGGGGATTAACAAAAACAATAATAATCACTGGGAAAATTATAATGCTCTTGTCTTTGATAAATAAACTACAGGAGTTTTTTATTATTACATCTTATCTGAATGATAACTCATGTATAAAAGGGGCGGAGTAGCTCCGCATTCCAGGCTCGTGGCTCATCAATCTGGCGATCGACATTGTAGAGGTGGTATGCTCCATTGTGGAGGAATCTGGTGACTATGAAGGGGCCTTCCCAAGTAGGAGCGAGCTTGTGTGGTTTCTGCTGATCCACTCGGAGGACTAAGTCTCCTTCTTGGAAGGCTCGGTTCTTCACGTTTCTGGCATGGAATCGACGCAAGTCTTGCTGATAGATGGTCGATCGAATCAAGGCCATTTCTCTTTCTTCTTCTAGGAGGTCGACTGCGTCCTGCCGGGCTTGTTCTGCTTCATCTTTAGAGTAGAGCTCGACTCGAGGAGCGTTGTGAAGCAGGTCACTCGGTAAGACTGCCTCGGCTCCGTAGACCAAAAAGAATGTGGTTCTTCCGGTCGATCGATTCGGGGTTGTTCTTAATCCCCAAAGGACTGATGGAAGCTCGTCGACCCATGCACCTGCTGCGTGCTTGAGATCGCGCATCAATCGGGGTTTCAGTCCTTTGAGAATCAGGCCGTTCGCCCTTTCTGCTTGCCCATTCGACTGGGGGTGAGCGACCGAAGCATAGTCGACTCGAGTGCCCTGAGAGGCGCAAAAGGCCCTAAATTTGTCGGAATCGAAGTTTGACCCGTTGTCGGTGATGATGTTGTGTGGAACTCCATATCTGAATATCAACTCTCTGATGAAACTGATAGCGGTGCAAGCATCAAGATTCTTGATAGGCTTGGCTTCAATCCATTTGGTGAACTTGTTGACTGCTACCAGCACATGAGTGAAGCCGCTCCTGCCTGTTCTCAGTGGTCCAACCATGTCTAGCCCCCAAACAGCGAAGGGCCAGACGAGTGGAATGGTTTTCAGGGCTGACGCGGGCTTGTGCAACATATTGGAGTAATACTGACATCCTTCACATTTGTCGACTATCTCTTTTGCCATCTCATTGGCTCTTGGCCAGTAGAACCCCGCTCGGTATGCTTTAGCCACAATGGTCCGAGAGGACGCATGATGACCACAGGTCCCCAAGTGGATATCGTTAAGGATCATCTGACCTTCTTCTGGTGTAATACACTTCTGGCCGACCCCAGTCGCGCTTTCTCTATATAATTGTCCCTTTATGACTGTAAAGGCCTTGGATCGACGGACGATCTATCGAGCCTCTTCTTCGTCTTCTGGGAGTTCTTCCCTTAGGATGTACGCGATGTACGGTTCTGTCCAGACGGGAGTGATAACCAAGACTTCCATGATCAGGTCGACCATAGCTGGAACTTCAATTTCAGTTGGATCCGTGGCGCTTTTTGGCTGCGGGGCCTCTTCAGTGAAGGGATCATCCTGGAATGATGGTGTGTGGATGTGTTCCAAAAACACATTGCTGGGAATGGCTTCTCTTTTGGAACCTATTTTTGCCAGATCATCAGCTGCTTGATTTTTCAGTCGGGGTATGTGATGAAGCTCTAACCCTTCGAATTTCTTCTCCAGCTTTCTCACTGCATTGCAATAACCAGTCATGGCTGGACTTCTGACGTCCCATTCCTTCATCATTTGATTAACCACCAAATCTGAGTCGCCATAGACCATGAGGCGACGGACGCCGAGTGAAATGGCCATGCGCAACCCATATAAAAGTGCTTCGTATTCTGCCTCGTTGTTAGAGGAATCAAAGTGGATTTCAAGAACATATCTGAGTTTATCTCCTCTGGGGGAGACCAACACCACTCCGGCGCCGGAACCATTTAGCATCTTGGAACCGTCGAAGAACATGGTCCAATGCTCCGAGTGAATCTGAGTCGGCAGTTGCTGTTCAATCCACTCGGCGACGAAATCCGCGATTGCCTGGGACTTGATAGCTTTCTTTGCCTCAAACTTGATATCTAGAGGAAGGAGTTCAATCGCCCATTTTGCCACTCGACCAGTTGCGTCCCTGTTATGCAAGATCTCTGACAACGGAGTGTCGCTGACGACTGTAATGATCGATGCGGGGGAGAGGAAAATGGTCTTTCAGGCAGGCCCGATTGATATGTTTAAAGTCAATGCACATGCGAAGTGACTTGTCCTTCTTGGGGACCATGACAACATTGGCGAGCCACTCGGAGTGGTAGATTTCTCGGATGAACTCTGCTGCTAAGAGCCGAGCCACCTCTTCGCCAATGGCCTTTCTCTTCTGGACGGCGGACCGTCGGAGATGTTCTTTGACATGTTTCACTTTTGAGTCAACTCGTAGGCGGTGCTCAGCCAGCCCCCTGGGAACACCCGGCATGTCAGAAGGCTTCCATGCGAAGATGTCCCAGTTCTCACGGAGGAACTGGATGAGCGCTTCTTCCTATTTGGAGTCGAGTGTTGTCGAGATATGAGTTGGAGCAGCGCTGGGGTCGGTCGGGTGGATGTGAGCTGTCTTCGTATCGCCAGTCGACTGAAAAGCTGACTCTGTAGCGGGCTTCTTGGCTCGCAACAAATCACTCGGGTCTGCAGTCTTCTGGTATTCCTGCAACTCCACCACTGCCATCTAAGCATCAGTGATCTTTGAACCTTTCTGAAAACATTCTTCCGCTTTCTTCCGATTGCCCGTAATAGTGATCACACCTTTGGGGCCAGGCATATTCAATTTGAGGTACACGTAACATGGTCGGGCCATGAAGCGTGCATAAGCCAGCCTCCCCAAAATAGTGTGGTAGGCACTCTGGAAGTCTACAACTTCAAATGTCAATTTTTCTTTGCGGTAATTTTTGAAATCACCGAAAACCACATCAAGAGCAATCTGGCTGAGTGATTCAGCCTTCTTCCCAGGAATGACTCCATGGAAACTCATGTTGCTGGCACTGAGTCTGGACATCGGAATGCCCATCCCTTTCAACGTCTCAGCATACAATATGTTCAAACCACTGCCACCATCCATCAGGACTTTGGTCAGTCGAGTGCCTTCAACAACTGGGTCGACCACCAAAGCTTGCCTCCCAGGGGTGGCGATGTGAGTTGGGTGGTCGGACTGGTCAAATGTTATGGCAGTCTGAGACCATTTCAGGTAACTAGGTGTCGCCGGAGCGACCATATTCACCTCTCGGTTAATAACTTTCAGTCGACTTCTGCTTTCAACATCGGCAAAAATCATCAGAGTGGAATTGACCTGAGGGTATCCGTCGTCACTATCTTCCTTGTCCTCAATCTTGTCTGACTCCTTTTCCTTACCTTTGGGTTGCTTGCCCTGGAACTGCTGGATCAAGAGTCGACACTGTCGAGTGGTATGTTTCGGGTAAATGAAATTACCCTCTTCATCTTTCTTTGTGTGGACGAGACATGGTAAGTACAACACATCATTTCCGTCCTAGTCTTTAACCTTTTTGGGGTTCCAAGGTCCTTTAGGTTTCCCTTTAAACTTTCCTTGGGTTAAAGCCAAGGCTTCCCCGGGAGCCGCTGGCTCGGCTTTCCGCTTCTGTTTCCGATTGGAATTTCCTCCGGTTTCTTGGGCGATTGACTTGAGCTTGCCACTCCTGAGTCGATCCTCATCTTCACCATTAGCGTACTTGGTGGCAATATTCATCATCCGATTCAGGGACATATCTCCGGTTCGACCGAATTTCAAATTCAGTTCTCTGTACTTGACGCCTTCCTTGAAGGCACAAACTGCTTGGTGGTTAGGTACATTCTCCACCGAGTGATGTAACGTGATCCACCTCTGGATGTAATCCCTCAAAGTTTCATTCGGCTTCTGCACGCAAGACCGCAGTTCCGTCAGCCCTGCCGGTCGCTTGCATGTGCCTTCAAATGTGGTGACGAACACTCGGGAGAGATCTTTCCAAGTGTAAATGCTGCTAGGGGCTAACTGGTTCAGCCACGCTCTGGCCGAGCCCTCCAACATGAGAGGCAGGTGCTTCATGGCCACTTCATCATTGCCGCCGCCAATCTGGATGGCCAATCGGTAGTCCTCAAGCCAAGTATCGGGCTTGGACTCGCCAGTGAACTTACTGACTCCAGTCGCCAATCTGAAGTTGGGAGGAATCACAGCGGCCCTGATGGCTCTACTAAAGCACTCTGGCCCCGAAACATGTACTCTGCTGCTGGTAGGTGCATCTCTGTCGTGACCTTCTCGGTGAGCCCTGTTCCTGTCGACCAAACCTTCGATGAGAATGGATCTCGCATCAAAGCCTGGCCCTCTGGGGTCGACTGGAATCCTTCGCCCACCACTATGAGGGCGCCTGTCATCCTGCTGGCGAGGCACATACGACCCACTCCTCGGGGGAGGCGTGGGCACTCGATGTTGACCGTCACGATCGACTCGGTGATCATACTGCTCATGGTTCCCATACTGGTCAAGCCGGTCTCCACGTCCCTCACGCCTTGGGGGCGATCTCGGGCTGTGAGCCGACTGGACTGTGTCCGTGGCAACAGATCTGCTGTGAATCCTGTTCCGCGACTGAGAAACAGCGGAATTCTGGTCTCCTGCTGCCCGGAGTAACGCTCGGATCTGCAGCAAGCCTCTGCCAGCCTCCGACTGGGAAGGCTGAATCGACTCCGCAATACGGGCCGCAGCTGCTAAATTCTGAATCGGAGTTCGATATACCTGCGGGGGCGGGAAGAGCTGACGTCGACTGCATTCGGGAACCCGTTGTCGAGCACGCTCGTCGAGTGCTCGCTAGAGGTTCTCCAGTCGAGTGCGCTCGGCCAAGTTTGCCAGGCGCGCGTCTTCCAAGGCGCGAGCCTCGAGGGTTTCTCCAACGATAGGAGTGTGCAGTGCATCCACGTTCCGGGCGGCGAAGTTCTTCTCTCTACAGCGACGTGAGAGGCTCGGGAAGATACTCCTCAGGGGGACGCGACGGGTCGCCTCCACCCACGCCTCCGTCGGTGCGGGGAAAACCGGGAGGACTGGGCGGTCCATCGACCATCAGAACCTCCGCCGTCGGATCGCTGCTGTCGCACTCGGGTGCTGTCTCTGCGGAGCCAGTCGACAGGTCGAACAGGCCGTAGAGGGATTCGTCGGGCTCGATTGCCGTGACTTGAGGGGTGACCGACTAACGTGCCACCGCGTGTCTCACCCACTGCTGAGGTCTCGACCGACCGGAGCGCTTGCGCCGGCGGGAAACGGGGAGGGAGGACAACACAGGAGCCGACCGGTAGGGGGTCGACGGTTGCCGCAGGAGAACGCCGCGGATGCACGCGCTAAAGTGTGTTGCCCCGTGAACAGGGAGTGCGTCCACGTCGAGCGGAGCCTCTTGGAGCCAAGCAGAGTCGTCGACGATGAACGTGAGCGCACCGAGACGGATCTCGCGGCCCTCCACCAAAACTCCGCCGAAAACCATGATGATTCGGGTCGGAAAAGGTCGCAACTCCTCCAACAAACGCTAAAACACCTGCCCCACAGTGGGCGCCAACTGTCGTGGTTCCAAGTCTGACGGTAGTGTAGGGGGGTAAGTATGGAGAGACAAGATCTTAGCTATGGAGGAGTTGTAAGAACGCAAGGTTTACGAGTTCAGGCCCTTCTCGGAGGAAGTAATAGCCCTACGTCTCGGAGCCCGGAGGCGGTCGACTGAATTATGAGAGTATGAATTACAGGGGTGCGAACCCTTGTCTCGGAGGAGGGGGTGGCTTATATAGAGTGCGCCAGGACCCAAGCCGGCCCGTGTTACAAGGGTTCAATGTACATTAAGGCAGGGCGTTACTGGTAACGCTAGTAATAAAGTGCTATGATGACCATAAAAGCTACTTAATAACCAACCGCGGAGTGCCTTTAGGCCACCTAACTGTCGAGTGGCTTGGTCTTGGTCGAGTGATTGCTTCTTGATCGAGTATCTTCAAGTCCGTCGAGTGAGACGCCTTCAAGTCAATTGAAAGATGATTTCTTCCGGAGATGTCCTTGGGTAGGTCAGTTTGGACAGGTCCATGACCCTACCCTAGGTACATAGCTTCATCACCAGCAATCACCAGCAACCGACATACACGCCAGCATACAAAAAATGCCTCTCGGCCATAGTTCCTCATCTTGGCTGTAGTTCATATTGGCAGACATGTGGACATACGAAACAATCACGTCTCGATCATAATTCATGCATCTCGGCCGGGAAGGAGGCGGCGGCGGGTTTAGACGCGTCGGCCATGGCACGAGGGCGGAAGGGTTTTGTGGGAGTGAAGAGAACGGCGCTTGTTTGTACTAGATAGGCTGACCAGAGGAGGACAAGGGAAGGACGTTTTGGGCGTGCGGGCGGATGCAAATCCAGCCCAAATTTAAATTGAAAATGGGTAAAATGGACGGATGTCCAGTTGCGTTGCCGCGTACACAAAAAAGAATGTGTCGCCGCGTTGAAGTTGGCCTTTAGGATCAAAATGTCCGCTACGGTGACGTAGCCGCGCCTATCATGGAGTCGTGGCTGTGGGGATGATCCTACTACTACCTGCTACCTAGTCGTGCGCCACCCACCCTGCCGTCGTGAACAAGTGGCTGTCGTGCGCGCGCCTTTACCCCGAAACCGAATGAACGGAGCCGGCCGTACGCACGCGTTTCTCTTGGTAGTGTGGCAAACAGATATAGGGTTGAAATAGATCGGGATTAGTAAATATAAGGTGCTGATTTCAGGGATTTGAAGTTCAGGATTTGATCTCGACCATTAATACAACTTCAAGGTTTTAAACAGACTTCACTCTGCTCCTGTAGCTCGTGACGGAGCGTGCCACCGCCCTCGAGTCCTAGTACTAGTAGCAGCACTAACTTGCTTCCAGCCGGCCAGCCATATAGGTTCCGGAACGTACTCCGTGGATGCAGCGTGCAGAGGTTGAAAGCCATGGGCTGGCGCACACCGACCAACACAAATTCACCGAAAAAAGCGCGGCGAGAGAGGCCCCCACCTCCGACAAGCGTGCAGTGCACCGCCTCTGCTTTCCGGTGTGCAGCTGGACTCTGTCCCGGGCGCCATCAGTGCGATCCATCCATACGCAGACGCAGACGGTGACGGTCAGAACTCAGAGCCACCGCACCGCACGGCCCCAGGGAAGTTACGCGCCTTTACTTTGGAGCCCGTAGCTTGCTTGCGAATGGAATCCAATACGAGGTGCAAACCGCAACTTTCGTCACAATCCAAGATGACTTAGTGTTTTTTTCAATCGAAGAAAAGGGGAGAGGAGCTTCTTTTGCTCACTCTTTCCGTGACGACCGACAAAAAAGTTGGCGTCGTCAATAGTAGTTACCACCACCACACCCATCAATCAAAGGCATGGAAAGCGGATCGACCGGTAGTAGTAGGGAAGAATGAGATGAGATGAGGTGAAACAATTCATTATCAAAATTGGCTTGGAGCATATCCTTTGATCAGATCTGTGTGCCCACCGTCGCCGATGGATGAGAACGGGAACGGGGACTGGGCTAGACGAGCATCATCTGGAACAAGAGGTCGTTCCAGATGTCGATGGGGCCGGGCAGGCACCAATGGATGCAGTCGTTGTAGAGCTGCACCTTCTCGTTGGGCCAGTGGCCGTAGCGGCTGGGGTGGCCGTCGGGCCGCATCAGCATGGCGGCCGTGGCGTCCATGAGCATCAGCCGCAGCCCCTTGGCCCGCGCGGCCTTCTCCGCGGCGCGGTACTCCTCCATCTGCGCCGTGTAGAAGTGCAGGTCGCGGCCCTCCATCACCGTCTGGTTGCTCCGGACCGGCTCCGTCCGCTTGCAGTTGCCGCCCTGGTCCCATGTCCCGTTCTCGAAGTGCGACATGGGCGACAGCATCCGCACCATCACCCGCCCCTTCACCTTGGCCTCCAGGGCGTTGATCGCCCGCAGCGACACCCGCCACGCCTTGCGCTGCGAGTAGTAGAGCGTCAGGTCCGGCACGCCGTACTGCCGGCTGCAGAAGCTGCACCCGATGAGCCGCCGCTTCTCGTAGAAGAGCGAGGGGCGGGAGAACCAGTTGGCCGCCGACACCAGCACGTAGTCGAACCGGGGCACCTGCGACACCCACTTGTCGTCCGGCTCGTCCAGGTACAGGCTGTAGTGCCCCGTGTGCGCCGGGTCGTCGTGGTCGGGCTCCCGCGCCCGCACCAGGAACGGCGACCAGAACATGTTGATGGTGAAGTTGTACGCCCGGTAGTGGTACACCTTGTTCTGGTCCGTCGGGTTCGCCGAGATGTCCTTGGGATACGCCACCTGCAATCCATTTGTTCAGCCTCAAAGCCTCAAAGCTCAATCCAGTGCGCAAACATGGCAGGCGAGGAAAATGTACGGTACCTGTGAGAGGAGGCAGAGCAGGGACTGCATATGGTTGCGAGCCAGGGAGTCCCCGACGAAGGCCAGAGACTTGTGGCGGACGAACTGCAGGAACTGGACGGGGTCGAAGCGCGGCAGCTCGCAGCCGGACGGCCTCCACCGCCACTTGAGGAAGCCGAGGTCGGGGCGGCCGTATTTGAGGCAGTTCTGGTGCTCCTGGATCATGCCGCACGTCTTGTGGGTGTAGTAGGGCGCCTCCGCGTCGGGCACCCACTCGCCGCGGAAGATGTCGCAGTACTTCATCACGCTCACCACCGGCGTGGACGACGCCAGCTTGGTGGCGCGCGGCACGCCGACGCCGCCGAGCCCGAAGTACTGCGCGTTGGTCAGCAGGATGAGGATGGCCAGCGCCGAGAAGTAGACCGGCACGGGCCCGAACAGGACCTTCACCAGGAGATGGAGCTTCATCTTCCTCTCCCTCCCGCTGCCTATCTTAGCTCCTATACTACGTACACCTATGTCTACTTACAGCCTGCAGCAATCGGCAAGCAAGGAGAGAAAAACCATGGATATCTATCTAGCTTGAGCTTGGTACTCTACCACACGAAGAAGAAAGAAGCAAGAGGCAGCAGCGCACGAGGAAGGGGATGATGGGTGGGTGGCTCTTTTTTGCCTTTGCCGGGCGGTGCTTGCTTTGCGGACCCTGTCTCTCTCGGCTATCTCTGCGGGTGCGAGGAGATGAGGTGCTGCTTCTTGAAGGCGGTGGACGTGGAGGAGAAGAGAGTAGGTGCGCGGTTCATTTCAATATTGACAGGTGGGCTCGCCGAGGAACATGTCTGTCTTTTTCCATATTAAATATTACTAAAATGTAAACAGCCTGCAACCGTCCGGACTGCACGTTTCAGACATGTTGTGTCATCTAACACGGTCCTGCATCGGTCAGCAGAGCGGTCCGAATGTAACTTCTCATGCAAATCGGAGACAAACGTGAGCTTTGCGGGTGTTTGGATAGCACCAGCGTCCACTTCTAACCACTCTGGCCCATCCGAAATTCTTCTCCCTCGCCCACGTACCTTCTTGCCCGGCGCCGACTGTCTGCATTCATGCTAATGTAGAGAGGACACGACCTCTTACTGCATGTGCCATCTAAGCGGCGCGTCCGCCGAGATGTTGCCCATGATGCGTCTCTAATTTCCGCGGTTGTTCAATACAGGAGAAACGTTACTGGACGGGGTGCATATCTATCACGCCCGTTCAGTGCACCGTCTATCTGTATACCTCCATTAACGAAGTTCGCCGGTCGAGAAACCTGTTGGAAAACGCAGTATTTTAAAAAATTTGCCTACGATCACGCAAGATCTATCTAGGAGATGCATAGCAACGAGAGGAGAGATTGTGTCCACGTACCCTCATAGACCGAAAACAGAAGCGTTTAGTAACGCGGTTGATATAGTCGAA
This sequence comes from Triticum aestivum, assembly GCF_018294505.1. Lineage (NCBI taxonomy): Eukaryota > Viridiplantae > Streptophyta > Magnoliopsida > Poales > Poaceae > Triticum > Triticum aestivum. The sequence goes on from NC_057800.1 coordinate 452,676,613, forward strand.
CGTCTTCGCAATCCAACCGATCCAAGCACCGAACGTACGGCACCTCCGCATTCAGCACACGTTCAGCTTCATGATGTCCCTCGAACTCTTGATCCAGTTGAGCCCGAAGGAGAGTTCCGTTAGCACGACGGTGTGGCGACGGTGATGATGAAGTTACCCGCGCAGCGCTTCACCTAAGTAGTACGACGATATGACCGAGGTGTGTAACTATGGAGGGGGGCACCGCACACGGCTAAGAGATTGTCTGTTGTGATATTGGGTGCCCCCTGGCCACGTATGTAAAGAAGGGAGGGAGAGAGGAGGCCGGTCAGGTTGGGCGCACCAAGGGAGGAGTCCTACTTGGACTCCTAGTCCAAGTAGGATTCGCCCCCTCCTCCCCTTTCCTTTTTTTCCACCGGAGGGAAAGGGAAGGAAGAGAGGGGGGAAAGGAAAGAGGGGAGGCCTCCCCCTCCCCGAGTCCAATTCGGTTTGGGCAAGGGGAGGGTGTGCCCCTCTCTTGTGGCCCTTTCTCCTCTCCTCCAATAAGGTCCACTAGGCCCAATACTTCTCCCAGGGGTTTTCGGTAACCTCCCGGTACTTCAGAAAAATGCCCGAATCACTCAGAATCATTCCAATGTCCAAATGCAACCTTCCAATATATGAATCTTTATGTATCGACCATTTCAAGACTCCTCCTTATGTCCGTGATCTCATCCGGGACTCTGAACAAACTTCGGTTCATCAAAACACGAAACTCATAATACAAATCGTCGTCGAACGTTAAGCGTGCGGACCCTACGGGTTCGAGAACTATGTAGACATGACCGAGACATATCTCCGGTCAATAACCAATAGCGGAACCTGGATGCTCATATTGGCTCCTACATATTCTACGAAGATCTTTATCGGTCAAACCGCATAACAACATACGTTGTTCCCTTTGTCATCGGTATGTTACTTGCCCGAGATTCGATCGTCGGTATCGTCATACCTAGTTCAATCTCATTACCGACAAGTCTCTTTACTCATTCCGTAGTGCATCATCCCGTGACTAACTCATTAGACACATTGCTTGCAAGGCTCATAGTGATGTGCATTACCGAGAGGGCCCATAGATACCTCTTTGATATACGGAGAGATAAATCCTAATCTCGATCTATGCCTACTCAACAAACACCATCGAAGGCACCTACAACGCATCTTCATAATCACCCAGTTACGTTGTGACGTTTGATAGCACACAAGGTGTTCCTACGGTATTCGGGAGTTGCATAATCTCATAGTCTGAGGAACATGCATAAGTCATAAAGAAAGCAATAGCAGAAAAACTAAACGATTATTATGCTAAGCTAACAGATGGGTCTTGTCCATCACTGTAGCGACCAGACCTCAAACAGTCTGATCTCTGTGCTCCGGTGTCATCCCTGGATCAGTAATGCTGACACCACATAGTACTCGGAGGATTTATAGCAGAGTAGCAATCACACACTTATTACATCGAGTGTCTCAAAAGAGAACTTATTACAATAAATATGGCTTAAGGCCATCTAATAACGATAACAGCGGAAGGCTTGGAAGATAAGTGGGTCCATCAACTCCAATGGCATCACTGAGTATAGAACCATGACCTAAAACTCCTTAATCATCGTCTGAAAAGTCTGCAACATTAACGTTGCAGCCCGAAACGGGTGAGCACATGGAATATGCTGGCAAGGTAACACATAGAGAGTAATGGAATGAAACAGCTATACTATATGCATATTTGGCTGGTGGAAAACTCTATGGTTACAGTTTTGCGTAAAGCCAATTTTTCCCTACTGCAAAGGAATAAATTTATTTAACTATCATGGTAGTTGTTAAACATTGAGAATGGTTGACAGCATTCTCAATCTCAATTAAGCATCATCATTAAACATAGCCCAACAAAATTAATTTAGAGTAACATGTTGAGATTCACATGATAATCCAAATACTAGATACTCAAGATGTCCATAACCGGGGACACGGCTAACCATCATTAGTTTATTACACTCTACAGAGGTTTGCGCACTTTTCCCCACAAGACTCGATCGCCTCCGTTTGGTTTCTCGCACTACATGGTGTTTGAGAAGACGGATGATCGAGACATAGTCTTTCAGAAGCGCTAGCACCTTACGATCGGGTAGACCATACCACCTACATCCCCTACATCTGCTAGTCTACCACTGTAAGAGTTCGCACGACTTAGTCAACTATGCTAGAACCCATAATAGCTTGTGGCTGCATACGGAAGTTTCTAGTATGAATAGTCTCATGATCCCTTTGAGCCTGGGTGGCGGTCCAAAAGAAAACAGACAAGTCCTGAAATACCCAGGTGCCTCAATCCACTCAGATGTGTGTTTAAGTTGCCACCTTAGATAAACCATTAATTAACAAACTCACATCTGTCATGGATTTCACTCACCCAATCCACGTCTACTAGCATAGCATGGCATAATAAGTAAACGTAGAAGTAACTCCCAAAGGTTTGATAATAAACAGGTAATAGGTACTACCTCATCTACTTCCCATCCCACAATTTAATTAGATCCTAATCATGCAATGTGTGAGGATTGATCTAATGCAATAAAACTGGGTAGTAGAAAAGGTATGATCAAAGTGTTACTTGCCTTGCTGATGATCCGTGAAACCTAACGATTCGAAGTAACAAGCGGCGCACTCTGGGTACTCTATCGCAGACAAACAAACAAGCATACAATAAGTACTTATCTAATGCACAGGTAAAACTCAAATAAGAAATCTAACCAGAAAGTTCAACTTAAGAACTCCGGTTGGCAAAAAGAATTAAATCGAACGAAGCAACGAAAGTCAAACGGCGAAAGAAAACAACTTCGTTCTACTAATCTGGATCTAGGGAAAATTTTACAGTAGCAAAATCTTGTTTAAGTTGGTTAAACGGATAGATGGTTTCGAGAGGAATCTCTGGGCGCTTGAATCGCCTGATTCCGATAAACGAGCGAAAAGTTATACTAAAACGAAAATCGGATTAGGAATCGCGATCAGAAAAATCACGGATTTAACCCGAGAAAAAGAAAAACGATGAACGCTCGCTAGAACGAACGAACGGACGAACGCTCACTATTTAAATAAACCAGAAAAACCGATCTTTTTAAAAAACCAAAACTAAAAAAACCGACGAAAACCGATTTTTTTTTAAAAAAAACCTTCGCACGGAAGTCGAGGCTGCGGCGGCAGCGGCGGCGTCCGGCGACGGCGCGGCGGCGCGGCGGCGGGCGGCGGCGGCGGGCGGCGGCGGGACCGGGCGGCGGCTAGGGTTGGGAGCTGGGGCGGCTAGGGTTCTCCGGGGCTGGGCCTCGGCTTATAAAGGCCCCCCTCGGGCCGGAGTCCTAGTCGGACACGGCCCGTAGGTCGGTTTTTTTTTAATTATTCCGCTCGGAAGAAAAATAAAAAGAAATACTAAATGGACACCAAAAATTCCGAAATAAATTTTCACGGGCTTCTAAAATCAAGCCGCACAAGGTGAACATTTATTTGGGACCTAAATGCAACTTTGAAAAAAGCACTTTTTTCCTAAATTCAAATAAAACACCGAGAAACTCCAAAATAAAATCTTATTTGATTTTATTATTAAATCCTCAATATTTCTTTATTTTGGGAAAGTCATTTTATTCCCCCTCTCATATTTTTGTAATAGAAATAATTGATGATAAAATAAATAAAATCAAATGATCCTATTCCCAAAATTTGAGAAAACTCAAATATGAAAATAACGAAATCCCCAACTCTCTCCGTGGATCATTGAGTTGCGTAGAATTTCTAGGATCAACCAAAATGCAAAATAAAATATGGTATGCATTGATGATCTAATGTATAACATTCCAAATTGAAAATTTGGGATGTTACAAACCTACCCCCTTAAGATGAATCTCGCCCTCGAGATTCGGGTTGGCTAGAAAATAGGTGAGGGTGGTATTTGAGCAAATCTTCCTCTCGCTCCCAGGTGGCTTCATCCTCCGTGTGGTGGCTTCACTGAACTTTGTAAAATTTGATAACCTTGCTGCGGGTGACTCGGCTGGCAAACTCGAGAATCTTAACTGGTTTCTCCTCGTAGGTCAAATCGTTATCCAACTGAATAGTTTCCAATGGCACTGTGTCTCTCAAAGGTATGTCAGCCATCTCCGTGTGGCACTTCTTTAACTGAGAAACGTGGAACACATCATGAACTCCTGACAATCCTTCGGGCAATTCCAACTTGTAGGCCACTTCTCCCATACGCTCCAAAACTCGATATGGTCCTACAAATCGTGGCGCTAACTTCCCTTTAACTCCAAATCGCTTTGTTCCCCGAAGTGGAGATACTCAAAGATAAGATCTATCTCCAATTTCCTAAACTGTCTCCTTCCGTTTAGAATCTGCATAACTCTTCTGTTTGGACTGGGCTACCTTGAGCCTATCGCGAATCAGCTTCACCTTCTATTCAGACTCTTTAATCAAGTCAGGTCCAAACAACTGGCAGTCTCCAACTTCGTCCCATGACAACGGTGTCCTGCACCTCCTTCCGTACAAAGCTTCGAAAGGGGCCATCTTTAAACTGATTTGGTAACTGTTGTTGTAAGAGAACTCTGCATATGGCAAATTATCATCCCAAGTAGATCCATAATCTAGCGCACAAGCTCTTAGCATATCCTCCAAAATCTAATTGACTCTCTCGGTCTGTCCATCTGTCTGTGGATGAAAAGATGTACTGAATTCTAGCCTGGTACCCAAAGTTTCGTGCAACTGCTTCCAGAACTTTGAGGTAAACTGGGTTCCTCTATCTGATACGATACTCCTTGGAACTCCATGCAGACATACGATCCTGGTCATGTATATCTTTGCCAACTTAGCACTGGTGTAAGTGGTCTTTATTGGGATGAAATGAGCTACTTTCGTCAATCGATCGACTACAACCCAAATCGAGTCATAGCCTGAACGAGTCCTGGGCAATCCCATGATAAAATCCATGCCTAACTTATCTCACTTCCATTCGGGTATCGGCAATGGTTGTAACAATCCTGCTGGCTTCTGATGCTCTGCCTTTACTCTCTGACGTACATCACAAACTGCTACATACTCCGCAATATCCTTCTTCATCCCGGTCCACCAGAAAATATCCTTCAAATCCAAATACATCTTGGTATTTCCTGGGTGAATTGAATATGGTGAATCGTGTGCCTCCTGCAAAATCAACTTCCTGATCTCCGAGTCATTGGGCACATAAACGCGGTCTTCAAACCATAGGGTGTCGTTCTCAGCCTCACGAAATCCTTTAGCTTTTCCTTTGCTCAGTTTATCCTTTATAGCGGCAATCTCTTTGTCAGCTTTCTGAGCTTCCCTGATTTTATCCATCAAAGTTGACTGAATCTCCAATGCTACTACATAGCCTCTCAGAACTATTTCCAAACACAGTTCACGAAGATTTTCGGCTAACTCCCTTGGTATTTCTCCCGTCATTAACGTATTGACATGGCTCTTACGGCTTAATGCGTCAGCTACTACATTAGCCTTTCCGGGGTGATAATGCAATTTCATATCATAATCCTTGATAAGCTCCAACCATCTCCTTTGTCTGAGATTCAACTCCTTCTGTGTGAAAATGTACTTCAAACTCTTATGAACCGTGTACACCTCACAATGATTTCCAATGAGGAAATGTCTCCATGTTTTCAATGCATGTACTATGGCTGCTAACTCCAAATCATGCGTGGCATAATTCAAATCATGGGGCTTCAGTTGTCTTGAGGCATATGAAACAACTCTCCCTTCCTGTATAAGCACTGCTCCAAGTCCTCGACGTGAAGCATCGCAATACACCTCATAATCTTTGGTCTGGTCTGGCAAAATCAACACTGGTGAGGTAACCAAACGTTTATTCAACTCTTGGAAACTAGCCTCACATTCCTCTGTCCATATGAACTTGGTATCTTTCTTCAACAACTCAGTCATAGGCTTCGCAATCTTTGAGAAATTCTCAATAAATCTCCGGTATTATCCTACGAGTCCAAGAAAACTCCGGATCTCTCCAACTATTGTTGGGGCTTCCCACTTGGTCACGGTTTCCACTTTAGTGGGATCAACTGCTATACCTTCTCCGGATATAACGTGTCCGAGAAATCCTACTTCCTTCAACCACAACTCACATTTGCTGAACTTGGCATATAATTGATGTTCTCTGAGCTTTCCAAGTACCAAACGCAAATGCTCCTTATGCTCCTCTTCATTCTTCGAATAAACCAGGATATCATCAATGAACACTACGACGAACTTATCCAAGAACTCCATAAACACTTTGTTCATCATGTTCATAAAATAGGCAGGTGCGTTAGTCAGACCAAATGACATAACGGTATACTCATACAGCCCATACCTGGTGGTAAAAGCTGTCTTCGGAATATCCTGTTCTCGAATCTTCAACTGGTGGTATCCTGATCGCAGGTCAATCTTGGAAAATACCTTAGCTCCTTGCAATCGATCAAACAGATCGTTGATCATTGGTAGTGGGTACTTGTTCTTGATCGTTACTTTATTCAATCCTCGATAATCAACAACCATCCTTAACGATCCATCCTTCTTCTCCACTAGAAGTACCGGCGATCCCCAAGGCGAAGAACTTGGGCGAATATATCCCTTATCCAGTAACTCCTTAATCTGCTTCTTAATTTCCACCAAATCCTTTGCTGGCGTCCTATATGGTCTCTTTGATATTGGCACTGTGCCTGGCAATAGCTCAATCAAAAACTCAATATCTCTATCCGGTGGCATGCCTGGCAACTCCTCTGGAAATACATCGGGAAAATCCCTTACCACTGGTACTTCCTCCTGCACAACTCGTGTTAAGCAATTTACTTGAGTCCTCTTTGGCACATGTCGGGATACATACTTGATCCTACTCCCTTCTGGGGTGGTAAGCAAAATTGACTTACTAGCACATTCAATATTCCCTTCATACTTTGATAGCCAATCCATGCCTAATATCACATCTAATCCTTTAGATTCCAATACTATTAGGTCTGAGGGAAAAACATAGTTACCAATCCTTAATGGTAACCGATCACACCATAGACTAGCCACATACTCTGCTTCAGGCGAGGTTACTAACATGGGTGACCTAAGGGCTTGGGTTGGTAGGTTATACTTATCCACAAATCCCCTTGAGATGTATGAATGCGATGCACCAGTATCAAAAAGAACAAGTGCAGTAAATGACTTAACCAAAAACTTACCTATTACTGCATCGGACTGAGCTTCAACCTCCTCCACGCTAACGTGGTTCACCTGTCCCCTGTTGAAAGGGTTCGGCTTCTTTCCAGAACTTCCATTGCCATTTTGGCCTTCAGGACATTCATTGGCATAATGTTCGGTCTTCTGACACTTAAAGCAAGTGACTTGGCTCAGGTTCTTCTTGGCTGGGGTTGATGGGTTGGTGCGGTTCTGGCCGTTGCTTCCTCCATTGCCATTACCATTCTTGGTGCCATTGTGATTGTGCGAGCTGCCTCCTCCATGGGTATGCTGAAAATGTCCTCCCGGTCTAGGGGTAAAACGTGCCTTCTACTGAGCTCCTGAAGTGTACTTTTCTTATCCATACTTCCTCTTGCGATTCTCAATTTGTTGTTGCTTCCCTTCAATCATAAGAGCATGATCTACCAACTCCTGGTAGTTGTTGAAGTTTGCTACCATCAATTGCATGCTCAATTCATCATTCAGTCCTTCTAGAAACTTCTCCTGCTTAGCTGCATCCGTAGCGACGTCATCTGGGGCATAACGTGCTAGCTTACTAAATTCCTCCACATACTGGCCAATTGTCCTTCCTCCTTGGCGCAAGTTGCGAAACTCATGCTTCTTCATGGCCATAGCTCCTGCTGAAACATGGGCAGTATGAAAAGCCTGCTGAAACTGGTCCCATGTGACAGTGTCAACCGGGAAAGTGGCTGTGAAATTCTCCCACCATGATATTGCGGGTCCTTCTAGCTAATGTGCGGCAAACTTCACCTTCTCCGCATCTGTGCATCCTGCTGTGGTCAACTCTCTAGCTGTCTTGCGGAGTCAATCATCTGCTACTATCGGCTCGGTGCTGCTGGAAAACACCGGCGGATTCAGCCTAAGAAAACGGGCTAAGTGGTCAACAGGAGGTGGTGGTGGTGGGTTGTTGTTGTTGTTCCCCTGATTCTGATTCTGGACTAGCAACTGCATCAATGTGTTCTGCTGCTGGATCAACTGGGTGAGCTCCGGTGGAAAGGTACATCCGGGGTCACGTCTCGGAGGCATCTGAGGGTTTTAGAAAAGATGAGATGTAAGAATAGAAGGGGTCTAAAGAGAAAACACTACCCATATGCACATGAGGCAAAAGCAAACAATTCACTTCATTCAATCAAACAAGGGCATACAATCGATCTAACTATCGCAAAAGTGCTCGGACTACTATATTTACATGGTGGACTACTACTACTGATGAGGTGGTCTACTAGAAATATTCTTCGGTTGCAGACTCCATGATATCTGCTCCAGCTTCATCAACATAGTCATCATCGCTACTATCTGGATCCGAGTCGGTGCCGTCGATGATGATGTAGTCTTCCAGGCTAATCTCCTTGGGTTCTTCGTCTTCCTCTACTGGCGTAGGGCCTCCCATAAATATTCCAATCTTCTTGATCAGGTCGTCATTCTTCTCCACCAATACTTCAATTTCCTCTTCAAAATCCTCACGTGTAGCCTTGAGTTCTTCCTCCAGTTCCTCGATTCTGGTTTTAGCCTTCTTCAGATCTATCATGTCGGCACACATCTGGTTCTCTTGTCGTCGAATGTGCTGGTTTAGCTCCTGGATAAAAGCTGCGATTGACCTATCCTTCCTGGTGCTGATCATCTCCCAGTGCTCATCTCGGCGCCCACAAATCGGGTAGATAGTACCCTTGAGATCCTTGCGGTAGACTTCTCCAATGCATCTCATGGCGATGTGAGCTGCCATGCTCTTTCCTAGACTCCAAGTTGGTGCATCAAAAGAAAACTCTATGGGCTCAGTGACTCGCATGAACGTCCTTCGTGGTACTTGAACTTGAATCATCCATCGCTCTTCTTCAGGTAAAGTAGCGGTGTAGGTTCCCGTGAAACTTGGTACTCCTATGTTCAGGTATCTAGTGACTTCCTTCAAGTGTCGTCCAAAGGGTGTATCTTCATCCGGCTGCGTGAACTTGTTCCTTGCATCTGCCATCCTAAAGAGTAGAAAAGATGAGGGGTCAGAAGAGAAGAGAGTGAATAGTGATCTAGGTCCTTTAGCTTAGTGGTCGTGTCCTACAGTCAGCGTGTGCTCTGATACCATCTCTGTAGCGACCAGACCTCAAACAGTCTGATCTCTGTGCTCCGGTGTCATCCCTAGATCAGTAATGCTGACACCACACAGTACTCGGAGGATTTATAGCAGAGTAGCAATCACACACTTATTACATCAAGTGTCTCAAAAGAGAACTTATTACAATAAATATGGCTTAAGGCCATCTAATAACGATAACAGCGGAAGGCTTGGAAGATAAGTGAGTCCATCAACTCCAACGGCATCACTGAGTATAGAACCACGACCTAAAACTCCTTAATCATCGTCTGAAAAGTCTGCAACATTAACGTTGCAGCCCGAAAACGGGTCAGCACATGGAATATGCTGGCAAGGTAACACATAGAGAGTAATGGAATGAAACAGCTATACTATATGCATATTTGGCTGGTGGAAAGCTCTATGGTTACAGTTTTGCGTAAAGCCAATTTTTCCCTACTTCAAAGGAATAAATTTATTTAACTATCATGGTAGTTGTTAAACATTGAGAATGGTTGACATCATTCTCAATCCCAATTAAGCATCATCATTAAACATAACCCAACAAGATTAATTTAGAGTAACATGTTGAGATTCACATGATAATCCAAGTACTAGATACTCAAGATGTCCATAACCGGGGACACGGCTAACCATGATTAGTTTATTACACTCTGCAGAGGTTTGCGCACTTTTCCCCACAAGACTCGATCGCCTCCGTTTGGTTTCTCGCACTACATGGTGTTTGAGAAGACGGATGAACGAGACATAGTCTTTCAGAAGCGCTAGCACCTTACGATCGGGTAGACCGTACCACCTACATCTCCTACATCTGCTAGTCTACCACTGTAAGAGTTCGCACGACTTAGTCAACTATGCTAGAGCCCATAATAGCTTGTGGCTGCACACGGAAGTTTCTAGTATGAATAGTCTCATGATCCCTTTGAGCCTGGGTGGCGGTCCAAAAGAAAACAGGCAAGTCCTGGAATACCCAGGTGCCTCAATCCACCCAGATGTGTGTTTAAGTTGCCACCTTAGATAAACCATTAATTAACAAACTCACATCTGTCATGGATATCACTCACCCAATCCACGTCTACTAGCATAGCATGGCATAATAAGCAAACGTAGAAGTAACTCCCAAAGGTTTGATAATAAACAGGTAATAGGTACTACCTCATCTACTTCCCATCCCACAATTTAATTAGATCCTAATCATGCAATGTGTGAGGATTGATCTAATGCAATAAAACTGGGTAGTAGAAAAGGTATGATCAAAGTGTTACTTGCCTTGCTGATGATCTGCGAAACCTAACGATTCGAAGTAACAAGCGGCGCACTCCGGGTACTCTATCGCAGACAAACAAACAAGCATACAATAAGTACTCATCTAATGCACAAGTAAAACTCAAATAAGAGATCTAACCAGAAAGTTCAACTTAAGAACTCCGGTTGGCAAAAAGAATCAAATCGAACAAAGCAACGAAAGTCAAACGGCGAAAGAAAACAACTTCGTTCTACTAATCTGGATCTAGGGCAAATTTTACAATAGAAAAATCTTGTTTAAGTTGGTTAAACAGATAGAGGGTTTCGAGACGAATCTCTAGGCGCTTGAATCGCCTGATTCTGACAAACAAGCGAAAAGTTATACTAAAACGAAAATCAGATCAGGAATCGCGATCAGAAAAATCACGGATTTAATCCAAGAAAAAGAAAAACGACGAACGCTCGCTAGAACGAACGAACGGACGAACGCTCACTATTTAAATAAACCAGAAAAACCGATCTATTTAAAAAAAAGAAACTAAAAAAATCGACGAAAACCGATTTTTTTAAAAAAAAACCTTGGCATGAAAGTCGAGGCTGCGGCGAACCTCGGCGGCGGCGGCCGCGGTGCGGGGCGGCGCGGTGGCGGGCGGCGGCGGCGGCGGGACCGAGCGACGGCTAGGGTTGGGAGCTGGGGCGGCTAGGGTTCCCCGGGGCTGGGCCTCGGCTTATAAAGGCCCCCCTCGGGCCGGAGTCCTAGTCAGACATGGCCCGTAGGTTGGTTCGTTTTTTTAAATTATTCCGCTCAGAAGAAAAATAAAAAGAAATACTAAATGGACTTCAAAAATTCCGAAATAAATTTTCACGGGCTTCTAAAATCAAGCCGCACAAGGTGAACATTTATTTGGGACCTAAATGCAATTTTGAAAAACGTACTTTTTTCCTAAATTCAAATAAAACACAGAAAAACTCCGAAATAAAATCTTATTTGATTTTATTATTAAATCCTCAATATTTCTTTATTTTGGTAAAGTCATTTTATTCCCTCTCTCATATTTTTGTAATAGAAATAATTGATGATAAAATAAATAAAATCAAATGATCCTATTCTCAAGATTTGAGAAAACTCAAATATGAAAATAACGAAATCCTCAACTCTCTCCGTGGATCATTGAGTTGCGTAGAATTTCTAGGATCAACCAAAATGCAAAATAAAATATGGTATGCATTGATGATCTAATGTATAACATTCCAAATTGAAAATTTGGGATGTTACAATTACATCATTCTCTAATGATGTGATCCTTTCATCAAATGACAACACATGTCTATGGCTAGGAAACTTAATCATCTTTGATTAACGAGTTAGTCAAGTAAAGGCATACTAGGGACACTCTGTTTGTCTATGTATTCACTAAGTCTCCGGTTAATACAATTGTAGCTTGAATAATAATCATTTATCATGATATAAGGAAATATAAATAACAACTTTATTGTTGCCTCTAGGGCATATTTCCTTCAATCTCCCACTTGCACTAGAGTCGATAATCTAGATTACATAGTGATGATTCTAACACCCTGGAGTCTTGGTGTTGATCATGTTTTGCTCCCGAGAGAGGCTTAGTCAATGGGTCTGCGACATTCAGATCCGTATGTTTTTTGCAAATATCTATGTCTCCCTCCTTGACTTAATCGCGAATGGAATTGAATCGTCTCTTGATGTGCTTGGTTCTCTTGTGAAATCCGGATTCCTTTGCCAAGGCAATTGCACCAGTATTGTCACAAAAAAAATTCATTGGACCTGATGCACTAGGTATTACACCTAGATCGGATATGAACTCCTTCATTTGTTGCTTCCGAAGCAGCTATGTATTCCACTTCACACGTAGATCCCGCCATAATGCTCTGCTTAGAACTGCACCAACTAACAGCTCCACCATTTAGTAAAAATACGTATCTGGTTTGTGACTTAGAGTCATGCAGATCAGTGTCAAAGCTTGCATCGACATAATCGTTTACGACTAGCTCTTTGTCACCTCCTTAAACGAGAAACATATCCGTAGTCCTGTTCAGGTATTTTAGGATGTTCTTGACCGCTGTCTAGTGATCCACTCCTGGATTACTTTGGTACCTCCCTGCTAAACTAATAGCAAGGCACACATCAGGTCTGATACACATCATTGCATACATGATAGAACCTATGGCTGAGGCATAGGGAATGACTTTCATTTTATCTCTATCTTCTACAGTGGTCGGGCATTAAGTCTGACACAACTTCACACCTTGTAACACAGGCAAGAACCCTTTCTTTGCCTGATCCATTTTGAACTTCTTCAAAACTTTATCAAGGTATGTGCTTTGTGAAAGTCCAATTAAGCGTCTTGATCTACCTCTATAGATCTTGATGCCCAACATATAAGGAGCTTCATCGAGGTCTTTCATTCAAAAATTCTTATTCAAGTATCCCTTTATGCTATTCAGAAATCCAGTATCATTTCCGATCAACAATATGTCATCCACATATAATATCAGAAATGCTACAGAGCTCCCACTCAGTTTCTTGTAAATACAGACTTCTCCAAAAGTCTATATAAAACCATATGCTCTGATCACACTGTCAAAGCGTATATTCCAACTCCGAGAGGCTTGCACCAGTCCTTAAATGGATCGCTGGAGCTTGCACACTTTGTTAGCACCTTTTGGATCGACAAAACCTTCTGGTTGCATCATATACAACTCTTCTTTAAGATATCCATTAAGGAATACAGTTTTGACATCCATTTGCCAAATTTCATAATCATAAAATGCGGCAATTGCTAACATGATTCGGACAGACTTAAGCATCGCTACCCGTGAGAAGGTCTCATCATAGTCAACTCCTTGAACTTGTCGAAAACCTTTTGCAACAAGTCGAGCTTTGTAGACAGTAACATTACCATCAGCGTCAGTCTTCTTCTTGAAGATCCATTTATTCTCTATTGCTTGCCGATCATCAGGCAAGTCAACCAATGTCCATACTTTGTTCCCATACATGGATCCCATCTCAGATTTCATGGCCTCAAGCCATTTTGCGGAGTCTGGGCTCATCATCGCTTCCTCATAGTTCGTAGGTTTGTCATGGTCAAGTAACATGACTTCTAGAACAGGATTTCCATACCACTTTGGTGCGGATCTTGCTGTGGTTGACCTACGAGGTTCAGTAATAACTTGATCAGAAGTTTCATGATCATTATCATTAGCTTCCTCACTAATTGGTGTAGGAATCACTGGAACTGATTTCTGTGATGAACTACTTTCCAATAAGGGAGAAGGTATAATTACATCATCAAGTTCTACTTTCCTCCTACTCACTTCTTTCGAGAGAAACTCCTTCTCTAGAAAGGATTCATTTTTAGCAACGAAAATCTTGCCTTCGGATCTGTGATAGAAGGTGTACCCAACAGTCTCCTTTGGGTATCCTATGAAGACACATTTCTCCGATTTGGGTTCGAGCTTATCAGGTTGAAGCTTTTTCACATAAGCATCGCAGCCCCAAACTTTGAGAAACGACAACTTGGGTTTCTTGCCAAACCACAGTTCATATGGTGTCGTCTCAACGAATTTCGATGGTGCCCTATTTAACGTGAATGCAGCCGTCTCTAAAGCATTACCCCAAAACAATAGCGGTAAATTAGTAAGAGACATCATAGATCGCACCATATCTAACAAAGTGTGGTTACGACGTTCGGACACACCATTACGCTATGGTGTTTCAGGTGGCATGAGTTGCGAAACTATTCCGCATTGTTTGAAATGAAGACCAAACTCATAACCCAAATACTCACCTCCATGATCAGATCGTGGAAACTTAGTTTTTTTGTTACGATGATTTTCACTTCACTCTGAAATTCTTTGAACTTTTCAAATGTTTCAGATGTATGTTTCATCAATTAGATATACCCATATCTGCTCAAATCATCTGTGAAGGTCAGAAAATAACGATACCCGCCGCGAGCATCAACACTCATAGGACCATATACATCAGTATGTATTATTTCCAATAAGTCTGTTACTCGCTCCATTGTTCCGGAGAATGGAGTCTTAGTCATCTTGCCCATGAGGCATGGTTCACAAGCATCAAGTGATCATAATCAAGTGATTCCAAAACCCATCAGCATGGAGTTTCTTCATGTGCTTTACACCAATATGACCTAAACGGCAGTGCCACAAATAAGTTGCACTATCATTATTAAACTTATATCTTTTGGCTTCAATACTATGAATATGTGTATCACTACTATCAAGATTCAATAAAAATAGAGCACTCATTAAGGGTGCATGACCATAAAAAATATTACTCATATTAATAGAACAACCATTATTCTCCAATTTAAATGAATAACCGTCTCACAACAAAAAAGATCCAGATATAATGTTCTTGCTTAACGCTAGCACCAAATAACAATTATGCAGGTCTAAAAGTAATCTCGAAGGTATATGTAGAGGTAGCGTGTCGACCGCGATCACATCGACTTTGGAACCATTTCCCATGCGCATCGTCACCTCGTCCTTAGCCAATCTTTGCTTAATCTGTAGCCCATGTTTCGAGTTTCAAATATGAGCAACATAACCAGTATCAAATATCCAGACGCTATTGTGAGCATTAGTAAGGTACACATCAATAACATGTATATCAAATATACCTTTCACTTTGCCATCTTTCTTATCCGCCAAATACTTGGGGTAATGCCGCTTCCAGTGACCAGTCCCTTTGCAATAGAAGCACTCAGTCTCAGGTTTAGGTCCAGACTTGGGCTTCTTCACTTGAGCAGCAACTTGTTTGCCATTCTTCTTGAAGTTCCCCTTCTTCCCTTTGCCCTTCTTCTTGAAACTGCTAGTCTTGTTGACCATCAACACTTGATGCTCCTTCTTGATTTCTACCTCCACAGCTTTTAGCATTGCCTCGGGAATTGTCTTATCCATCCCTTGCATATTATAGTTCATCACGAAGCTTTTGTAGCTTGGTGGCAGTGATTTAAGAACTCTGTCAATGACACTATCATTAGGAAGATTAACTCCCAGTTGAGTCAAGTGGTTGTGGTACCCAGACATTCTGAGTATATGTTCACTGACAGAACTATTCTCCTCCATCTTGCAGCTATAGAATTTATTAGAGACTTCATATCTCTCAATCCGGGCATTTGCTTGAAATATTAACTTCAACTCCTGGAACATCTCATATGCTCCATGACGTTCAAAACATCGTTGAATCCCGATTCTAAGCCGTAAAGCATGGCACACTGAACTATCGAGTAGTCATCAGCTTTGCTCTGCCAGACGTTCATAACATCTGGTGTTGCTCCTGCAGCGGGCTTTGCACCTAGCGGTGCTTCCAGGACGTAATTCTTCTGTGCAGCAATAAGGATAATCCTCAAGTTACGGACCCAGTCCATGTATTTGCTACCATCATCTTTCAACTTAGCTTTCTCTAGGAACACATTAAAATTCAAAGGAACAGTAGCACGGGCCATTTATCTACAACAACATAGACATGCAAAATACTATCAGGTACTAAGTTCATGATAAAGTAAAGTTCAATTAATCATATTACTTAAGAACTCCCACTTAGATAGACATCTCTCTAGTCATCTAAATGATCACATGATCCATATCAACTAAACCATGTCCGATCATCACGTGAGATGGAGAAGTTTTCATTGGTGAACACCGCTATGTTGATCATATCTACTATATGATTCACGCTCGACCTTTTGGTCTCAGTGTTCTGAGGCCATATCTGCATATGCTAGGCTCGTCAAGTTTAACCCAAGTATTCTGCGTGTGCCAAACTGGCTTGCACCCGTTGTATGTGAACGTAGAGCTTATCACACCCGATCATCACGTGGTGTCTCGGCATGACGAACTATAACAATGGTGCATACTCAGGGAGAACACTTATACCTTGAAATTTAGTGAGAGATCATCTTATAATGCCACCATCGTACTAAGCAAAATAAGATGTATAAAGGATAAACATCACATGTAATCAAAATAAGTGATATGATATGGCCATCATCATCTTGTGCCTTTGATCTCCATCTCCAAAGCACCGTCATGATCACCATCGTCACCAACTTGACACCTTGATCTCCATCGTAGCATCGTTGTCGTCTCGCCAACTATTGCTTCTACGACTATCGCTACCGCTTAGTGATAAAGTAAAGCAATAACATGGTGATTGCATTTCATACAATAAAGTGACAAACATATGGCTCCTGCGAGTTGCAGATAACTGTTACAAAACATGATCATCTCATACAACAATTTATATCATCACGTCTTGACCATATTGAACGAAATATGCCCTAGAGGCAATAATAAAGTTATTATTTATTTCCTTGTATCATGCTAAATGTTTATTATTCATGCTAGAATTGTATTAACCGGAAACATAATGCATGTGTGAATACATAGACAAACAGAGTGTCACTAGTATGCCTCTACTTGACTAGCTCGTTGATCAAAGATGGTTATGTTTCCTAACCATAGACATGAGTTGTCATTTGGTTAACGGGATCACATCATTAGGAGAATGATGTGATTGACTTGACCCATTCCATTAGCTTAGCACTTGATCGTTTAGTTTGTTGCTATTGCTTTCTTCATAACTTATATATGTTCCTATGACTATGAGATTATGCAACTCTCGTTTACCGGAGGAACACTTTGTGTGCTACCAAATGTCACAACATAACTGGGTGATTATAAAGGTGCTCTATAGGTGCCACCGAAGGTATTTGTTGGGTTGGCGTATTTCGAGATTAGGATTTGTCACTTTGATTGTCGGAGAGGTATCTCTGGGCCCTCTCGGTAATGCACATCACTCAAGCCTTGCAAGCATTGCAACTAATAAGTTAGTTGCGGGATGATGTATTACGGAATGAGTAAAGAGACTTGCCGGTAACGAGATTGAACTAGGTATTGAGATACCGACGATCGAATCTCGGGCAAGTAACATACCGATGACAAAGGGAACAACGTATATTGTTATGCGGTCTGACCGATAAAGATCTTCGTAGAATATGTAGGAGCCAATATGAGCATCCAGGTTCCGCTATTGGTTACTGACCGGAGACGTGTCTCGGTCATGTCTACATAGTTCTGGAACCCGTAGGGTCCGCACGCTTAAAGTTCGGTGACGATCGTAATTAGGGTTTTTGTGTTTTGATGTACCGAAGGTTGTTCGGTGTCCCGGATGTGATCACGGACATGACGAGGAGTCTCGAAATGGTCGAGACATAAGGATTGATATATTGGAATCCTATATTTGGATATCGGAAACATTCCGGGTGAAATCGGGATTTTACCGGAGTACCGGGGGGTTACCGAAACCCCCCGGGGGTTATTGGGCCTACATGGGCCCTAAGGGAGAAGAGGAGGGCCGGCCAGGGCAGGGCGCGCGCCCCCTCCCCCCTAGTCTGAATAGGACAAGAAAGGGGGGGCGGCGACGCCCCCCTTTCCTCTTTCTCCCTTCCCCCTTCCTTTTCCAACAAGGCAAGAGGGGGGAGTCCTACTCCCGGTAGGAGTACGACTCCTCCAGGCGCACCCCTTGGGCCGGCCGCACCTCCCCCTCTCCCTTCTTTATATACGGGGGCAAGGGGGCACCCCATGACACACAAGTTGATCTTCGTGATTGTTCCTTAGCCGTGTGCGGTGCCCCCTTCCACCATATTCCACCTCAGTCATATCGTAGCGGTGCTTAGGCGAAGCCCTGCGTCGGTAGAACATCATCATCATCATCACGCCGTCGTGCTGACAAAACTCTCCCTCAACACTTTGCTGGATCGGAGCTCGAGGGATGTCACCGAGTTGAACGTGTGCAGAACTCGGAGGTGCCGTACGTTCGGTACTTGGATCGGTCGGATCGGGAAGACGTACGACTACTTCCTCTACTTGTGTTGACGCTTCTGTTGCCGGTCTACGAGGGTACGTGGACAACACTCTCCCCTCTCGTTGCTATGCATCACCATGATCTTGCATGTGCGTAGGAATTTTTTTGAAATTACTACGTTCCCCAACAGTGGCATCCGAGCCTAGGTTTTATGTGTTGATGTTATGCACGAGTAGAACACAAGTGAGTTGTGGGCGATGTAAGTCATACTGCTTACTAGCATGTCATACTTTGGTTCGTCGGTATTGTTGGATGAAGCGGCCCGGACCAACATTACGCGTACGCTTACGCGAGACTGGTTCTACCGACGTGCTTTGCACACAGGTGGCTGGTGGGTGTTAGTAGCTCCAACTTTAGTTGAACCAAGTGTGGCTACGCCCGGTCCTTGCGAAGGTTAAAACAACATCAACTTGACAAACTATCGTTGTGGTTTTGATGCGTAGGTAAGAATGGTTCTTGCTAAACCCGTAGCAGCCACGTAAAACTTGCAACAACAAAGTAGAGGACGTCTAACTTGTTTTTGCAGGGCATGTTGTGATGCGACATGGTCAAGACATGATGCTAAATTTTATTGTATGAGATGATCATGTTTTGTAACCGAGTTATCGGCAACTGGCAGGAGCCATATGGTTGTCGCTTTATTGTATGCAATACAATCGCGCTGTAATGCTTTACTTTATCACTAAGCGGTAGCGATAGTCATGGAAGCATAAGATTGGCGAGACGACAACGATGCTACGATGGAGATCAAGGTGTCGCGCCGGTGATGATGGTGATCATGACGGTACTTCGGAGATGGAGATCACAAGTACAAGATGATGATGGCCATATCATATCACTTATATTGATTGCATGTGATGTTTATCTTTTATGCATCTTATCTTGCTTTGATTGACGGTAGCATTATAAGATGATCCCTCACTAAATTATCAAAGTATAAGTGTTCTCCCTGAGTATGCACCATTGCGAAAGTTCTTCGTGCTGAGACACCACGTGATGATCGGGTGTGATAGGCTCTACGTTCAAATACAACGGGTGCAAAAACAGTTGCACACGCGGAATACTCAGGTTAAACTTGACGAGCCTAGCATATAACAGATATGGCCTCGGAACACGGAGACCGAAAGGTCGAGCGTGAATCATATAGTAGATATGATCAACATATTGATGTTCACCATTGATACTACTCCATCTCACGTGATGATCGGACATGGTTTAGTTGATTTGGATCACGTGATCACTTAGAGATTAGAGGGATATCTTTCTAAGTGGGAGTTCTTAAGTAATATGATTAATTGAACTTAAATTTATCATGAACTTAGTACCTGATAGTATCTTGCTTGTCTATGTTTGATTGTAGATAGATGGCTCGTGATGTTGTTCCGTTGAATTTTAATGCCTTCCTTGAGAAAGCAAAGTTGAAATATGATGGTAGCAATTACACGGACTGGGTCCGTAACTTGAGGATTATCCTCATTGCTGCACAGAAGAATTACGTCCTGGAAGCACCGCTAAGTGCCAAGCCTGCTGCAGGAGCAACACCAGATGTTATGAACGTCTGGCAGAGCAAAGCTGATGACTACTCGATAGTTCAGTGTGCCATGCTTTACGGCTTAGAACCGGGTCTTCAACAACGTTTTGAACGTCATGGAGCATATGAGATGTTCCAGGAGTTGAAGTTAATATTTCAAGCAAATGCCCGGATTGAGAGATATGAAGTCTCTAATAAGTTCTATAGCTGCAAGATGGAGGAGAATAGTTCTGTCAGTGAACACACACTCAAAATGTCTGGGTATCATAATCACTTGACTCAACTGGGGGTTAATCTTCCTGTTGATAGTGTCATTGACAGAGTTCTTCAATCACTGCCACCAAGCTACAAAAGCTTCGTGATGAACTATAATATGCAAGGGATGAATAAGACTATTCCTGAGCTCTTCGCGATGCTAAAAGCCGCGGAGGTAGAAATCAGGAAGGAGCATCAAGTGTTGATGGTCAATAAGACCACCAGTTTCAAGAAAAAGGGCAAAGGGAAGAAGAAAGGGAACTTCAAGAAGAACAGCAAACAAGTTGCTGCTCAGGAGAAGAAACCCAAGTCTGGACCTAAGCCTGAGACTGAGTGCTTCTACTGCAAGCAGACTGGTCACTGGAAGCGGAACTGCCCCAAGTATTTGGCGGATAAGAAGGATGGCAAAGTGAACAAAGGTATATGTGATATACATGTTATTGATGTGTACCTTACTAATGCTCGCAGTAGCACCTGGGTATTTGATACTGGTTCTGTTGCTAACATTTGCAACTCGAAACAGGGGCTACGGATTAAGCGAAGATTGGCTAAGGACGAGGTGACGATGCGCGTGGGAAATGGTTCCAAAGTCGATGTAATCGCGGTCGGCACGCTACCTCTACATCTACCTTCGGGATTAGTATTAGACCTAAATAATTGTTATTTGGTGCCAGCGTTGAGCATGAACATTATATCTGGATCTTGTTTGATGCGAGACGGTTATTCATTTAAATCAGAGAATAATGGTTGTTCTATTTATATGAGTAATATCTTTTATGGTCATGCACCCTTGAAGAGTGGTCTATTTTTGATGAATCTCGATAGTAGTGATACACATATTCATAATGTTGAAATCAAAAGATGCAGAGTTGATAATGATAGTGCAACTTATTTGTGGCACTGCCGTTTAGGTCATATCGGTGTAAAGCTCATGAAAAAACTCCATACCGATGGACTTTTGGAACCACATATGAATCACTTGGTACTTGCGAACCGTGCCTCATGGGTAAGATGACTAAAACGCCGTTCTCCGGTACTATGGAGAGAGCAACGGATTTGTTGGAAATCATACATACAGATGTATGTGGTCCAATGAATGTTGAGGCTCGTGGCGGATATCGTTATTTTCTCACCTTCACAGATGATTTAAGCAAATATGGGTATATCTACCTAATGAAACATAAGTCTGAAACATTTGAAAAGTTCAAAGAATTTCAGAGTGAAGTTGAAAATAATCGTAACAAGAAAATAAAATTTCCGCGATCTGATCGTGGAGGAGAATATTTGAGTTACGAGTTTGGTCTATATTTGAAACAATGCGGAATAGTTTCGCAACTCACGCCACCCGGAACACCACAGCATAATGGTGTGTCCGAACATCGTAATCGTACTTTATTAGATATGGTGCGATCCATGATGTCTCTTACTGATTTACCGCTATCGTTTTGGGGTTATGCTTTAGAGACGGCTGCATTCACGTTAAATAGGACACCATTGAAATCCGTTGAGACGACGCCTTATGAAATGTGGTTTGGCAAGAAACCAAAGTTGTCATTTCTGAAAGTTTGGGGCTGCGATGCTTATGTGAAAAAGCTTCAACCTGATAAGCTCAAACCCAAATCAGAGAAATGTGTCTTCATAGGATACCCAAAGGAGACTGTTGGGTACACCTTCTATCACAGATCCGAAGGCAAAACTTTTGTTGCTAAATTCGGAGTTTTTCTAGAGAAGGAGTTTCTCTCGAAAGAAGTGAGTGGGAGAAAAGTAGAACTTGATGAGGTAACTGTACCTACTCCCTTATTGGAAAGTAGTACATCACAGAAACCGGTTTCTGTGACACCTACACCAATTAGTGAGGAAGCTAATGATAATGATCATGAAACTTCAGATCAAGTTACTACCGAACCTCGTAGATCAACCAGAGTAAGATCCGCACCAGAGTGGTACGGTAATCCTGTTCTGGAAGTCATGCTACTAGATCATGATGAACCTACGAACTATGAAGAAGCGATGGTGAGCCCAGATTCCGCAAAATGGCTAGAAGCCATGAAATCTGAGATGGGATCCATGTATGAGAACAAAGTGTGGACTTTGGTTGACTTGCCCGTTGATCGGCAAGCAATTGAGAATAAATGGATCTTCAAGAAGAAGACTGACGCTGACGGTAATGTTACTGTCTACAAAGCTCGACTTGTTGTGAAAGGTTTTCGACAAGTTCAAGGGATTGACTACGATGAGACCTTCTCATCCGTAGCGATGCTTAAGTCTGTCCGAATCATGTTAGCAATTGCCGCATTTTATGATTATGAAATTTGGCAAATGGATGTCAAAACTGCATTCCTGAATGGATTTCTGGAAGAAGAGTTGTATATGATGCAACCAGAAGGTTTTGTCGATCCAAAGGGAGCTAACAAAGTGTGCAAGCTCCAGTGATCCATTTATGGACTGGTGCAAGCCTCTCGGAGTTGGAATAAATGCTTTGATAGTGTGATCAAAGCATTTGGTTTTATACAGACTTTTGGAGAAGCCTGTATTTACAAGAAAGTGAGTGGGAGCTCTGTAGCATTTCTGATATTATATGTGGATGACATATTATTGATTGGAAATAATATAGAATTTCTGGATAGCATAAAGGGATACTTGAATAAGAGTTTTTCAATGAAAGACCTCGGTAAAGCTGCTTACATATTGGGCATTAAGATCTATAGAGATAGATCAAGACACTTAATTGGACTTTCACAAAGCACATACCTTGACAAAGTTTTGAAGAAGTTCAAAATGGATCAAGCAAAGAAAGGGTTCTTGCCTGTGTTACAAGGTGTGAAGTTGAGTAAGACTCAATGTCCGACCACTGCAGAAGATAGAGAGAAAATGAAAGATGTTCCCTATGCTTCAGCCATAGGCTCTATCATGTATGCAATGCTATGCACCAGACCTGATGTCTGCCTTGCTATAAGTCTAGCAAGGAGGTACCAAAGTAATCCAGGAGTGGATCACTGGACAACGGTCAAGAACATCCTGAAGTACCTAAAAAGAACTAAGGATATGTTTCTCGTATATGGAGGTGACAAAGAGCTCATCATAAATGGTTACGTTGATGCAAGCTTTGACACTGATCTGGATGATTATAAATCGCGAACCGGATACGTGTTTACATTAAACGGTGGAGCTGCCAGTTGGTGCAGTTCTAAACAAAGCATCGTGGCTGGATCTACATGTGAAGTGGAGTACATAGCTGCTTCAGAAGCAGCAAATGAAGGAGTCTAGATGAAAGAGTTCATATCCGATCTAGGTGTCATACCTAGTGCATCGGGTCCAATGAAAATCTTTTGTGACAATACTAGTGCAATTGCCTTGGCAAAGTAATCCAGATTTCACAAGAGAACCAAGCACATCAAGAGATGCTTCAATTCCATTCGGGATTTAGTCCAAGTGGGAGACATAGAAATTTGCAAGATACATACGGATCTGAATGTTACAGACCCGCTGACTAAGCCTCTTCCACGAGCAAAACATGATCAGCACCAAGGCTCCATGGGTGTTAGAATCATTACTGTGTAATCTAGATTATTGACTCTAGTGCAAGTGGCAGACTGAAGGAAATATGCCCTAGAGGCAATAATAAAGTTATTATTTATTTCCTTGTATCATGATAAATGTTTATTATTCATGCTAGAATTGTATTAACCGGAAACATAATACATGTGTGAATACATAAACAAACAGAGTGTCACTACTATGCCTCTACTTGACTAGCTCGTTGATCAAAGATGGTTATGTTTCCTAACCATAGACATGAGTTGTCATTTGGTTAACGGGATCACATCATTAGGAGAATAATGTGATTGACTTGACCCATTCCATTAGCTTAGCACTTGATCGTTTAGTTTGTTGCTATTGCTTTCTTCATAACTTATATATGTTCCTATGACTATGAGATTATGCAACTCTCGTTTACCGGAGGAACACTTTGTGTGCTACCAAACGTCACGAGTAACTGGGTGATTATAAAGGTGCTCTATAGGTGTCTCTAAAGGTATTTGTTGGGTTGGCGTATTTCGAGATTAGGATTTGTCACTCCGATTGTCGGAGAGGTATCTGTGGGCCCTCTCGATAATGCACATCACTCAAGCCTTGCAAGCATTGCAACTAATAAGTTAGTTGCGGGATGATGTATTACGGAACGAGTAAAGAGACTTGCCGGTAACGAGATTGAACTAGGTATTGAGATACCGACGATCGAATCTCGGGCAAGTAACATACCGATGACAAAGGGAACAACGTATATTGTTATGCGGTCTGACCGATAAAGATCTTCGTAGAATATGTAGGAGCCAATATGAGCATCCAGGTTCCGCTATTGGTTACTGACCGGAGACGTGTCTCGGTCATGTCTACATAGTTCTGGAACCCGTAGGGTCCGCACGCTTAAAGTTCGGTGACGATCGTAATTAGGGTTTTTGTGTTTTAATGTACCGAAGGTTGTTCGGTGTCCCGGGTGTGATCACGGACATGACGAGGAGTCTCGAAATGGTCGAGAAATAAAGATTGATATATTGGAAGCCTATATTTGGATATCGGAAACGTTCCGGGTGAAATCAGGATTTTACCGGAGTACCAGGGGGTTACCGGAACCCCCCGGGGGTTATTGGGCCTACATGGGCCCTAAGGGAGAAGAGGAGGGCCGGCCAGGGCAGGCCGCGTGCCCCCTCCCCCCTAGTCCGAATAGGACAAGGAAGGGGGGGCGGCACCCCCCTTTCCTCTTTCTCCCTTCCCCCTTCCTTTTCCAACAAGGCAAGAGGGGGGAGTCCTACTCCCGGTAGGAGTAGGACTCCTCCGGGCGCACCCCTTGGGCCGGCCGCACCTTCCCCCTCCCTCCTTTATATACGGGGGCAAGGGGGCATCCCATGACACACAAGTTGATCTTCGTGATCGTTCCTTAGCCGTGTGCGGTGCCCCCTTCCACCATATTCCACCTCAGTCATATCGTAGCGGTGCTTAGGCGAAGCCCTGCGTCGGTAGAACATCATCACTGTCATCACGCCGTCGTGCTGACAAAACTCTCCCTCAACACTTTGCTGGATCGGAGCTCGAGGGACGTCACCGAGTTGAACGTGCGCAGAACTCGGAGGTGCCGTACGTTCGATACTTGGATCGATCGGATCGGGAAGACGTACGACTACTTCCTCTACGTTGTGTCAACGCTTGTGTTGCCGGTCTATGAGGGTACGTAGACAACACTCTCCCCTCTCGTTGCTATGCATCACCATGATCTTGCGTGTGCGTAGGAATTTTTTTGAAATTACTACGTTCCCCAACACATATCACATCACAACATGCCCTGCAAAAACAAGTTAGACGTCCTCTACTTTGTTGTTGCAAGTTTTGCGTGTCTGCTATGGGCTTCTATAAAGAACCGTTCTTACCTACGCATCAAAACTACAACGATTTTTCGTCAAGTGTGATGTTTTAACCTTCAACAAGGATCGGGCGTAGTCAAACTTGATTCAACTAAACCTGGAGAAACAGACACCCACTAGCCACGTGTGTGTCAAGATGGCAATGGGGGCCCGAAAGCTGCATCCTCGCGGGTTTTTTTCCCTAATAGGGGACGGGGATGGACGTCTTTTTAACCCCGTGGGGCTGCTGCTGGGTTAAGTATAAAACCTGCCATGTTTCGCGGGTTCAAACCCGTTTGAGCAATACCAGAACTCAAAACCTGCCATCCCCATCAAAATACTACACTAAGCCTAATTGGACAACTTGTTGAACCGTGTATGCTGAGTAATGATCCTGTTTGTTGCTGAAATATGCTTATGTAGATGTTGTTACTACTCTTTGTAGCTGCTGTTATTGATCATTTCTCAAGTTATGCTGCTAAAATGTGCTCCTTGTAGCTGTTGTTATTGCACTTTTTGCTCAAGTTATGCTGTTGAAATATGCTCCCTGTAGCTGTTGAACCATGTACTATTGTATTGTGCAAAAAATTTCGTAGGTTATGCTGCTGAAATATACTCGTTTTGCTGCTGAGATGTTATTCTTTGCTCCTACTATGTTTGCTTAAATATGCCGATTTCCCCGTGGGTTTAGGGGATGGGCAAAAAACTAGCCCCGCGCACTGTGACGGGGACGGGGACGGGGACAGGTTTGTGATTTTCTCGTGGGGATGGGTTTGGGCAGGCAAAACCCAATGAGTTTCGTCCCCGTTGCCATCTTGACCTGTGTGCGAAGCACGTCGGTAGAACCAGTCTCATGAATGCGGTCATGTAATGTCGGTCTGGGTCGCTTCATCCAACAATACCGCCGAATCAAAGTAAGACATTGCTGGTAAGCAGTATGACTATTATCGCCCACAACTTTTGGTGTTCTACTCGTGCATATAACATCTACGCATAGACCTGGCTCTGATGCCACTGTTAGTGAACACAGTATTTCAATTTTTTTGCCTACGATCACACAAGCTCTATCTAGGAGATGCATAGCAACGAGAGGGAAGAGTGTATCTACGTACCCTCGTGGACCGAAAACGGAAGCGTTTAGTAATGCGGTTGATGTAGTCGAACGTCTTCGCGATCCAACCGATCCAAGCACCAAACATACATCACCTCCTCGTTCAGCACACGTTCAGCTCGATGACGTCCCTCGAACTCTTGATCCAGTTGAGGCCAAGGGAGAGTTCCGTCAGCACGATAGCATGGAGATGGTGATGATGAAGTTACCGGCGCAGGGATTCACCTAAGCACTACGACGATATGATCGAGGTGTCTAACCATGGAGGGGGGCACCGCACACTGTTAACAGATTGTCTGTTGTGCTATTGGGGTGCCCCCTGGCCACGTATATAAAGGAGGGAGGGAGAGAGGAGGCGGCCATGTTGGGCGCGCCAAGGGGGAGTCCTATTTCGACTCCTAGTCCAAGTAGGATTCGCCCCCCCCCCTTTTCCTTTCTTCCACCGGAGCGAAAAGGAAGGGAGAGAGGGGAAGGAAAGAGGGGAGGCCGACCCCCTCCCGTAGTCCAATTCGGTTTGCGCAAGGGGAGGGCGCGCCCCTATCTTGTGGCCCTTTCTCCTCTTCTCCAATAAGGCCCACTAGGCCCAATACTTCTCCCGGAGGGTTCCGGTAACCTCCCGGTACTCCGGAAAAATGCCCGAATCACTCGGAACCATTCTGATGTCCAAATGCAACCTTCCAATATATGAATCTTTATGTCTCGACCATTTCGAGACTCCTATTCATGTCTATGATCTCATCCGGGACTCCGAACAAACTTCGGTTCATCAAAACACGAAACTCATAATATAAATCGTCATCGAACGTTAAGCGTGCGGACCCTACTGGTTCAAGAACTATGTAGACATGACCGAGACATATCTCTAGTCAATAACCAATAGCGGAACCTGGATGCTCATATTGGATCCTACATATTCTATGAAGATCGTTATCGGTCAAACCGCATAACAACATACGTTGTTCCCTTTGTCATCGGTATGTTACTTGCCCGAGATTCGATTGTCGGTATCATCATACCTAGTTCAATCTCGTTACCAGCAAGTCTCTTTACTCGTTCCATAATGCATCATCTCGTGGGTAACTCATTAGACACATTGCTTGCAAGGCTCATAGTGATGTGCATTACCGAGAGGGCACAGAGATACCTCTCCGATACACAGAGTGACAAATCCTAATCTCGATCTATGCCAACTCAACAAACACCACCGAATACACCTATAGAGCATCTTTATAATCACCCAGTTACCT
This sequence comes from Triticum aestivum, assembly GCF_018294505.1. Classification (NCBI taxonomy): domain Eukaryota; kingdom Viridiplantae; phylum Streptophyta; class Magnoliopsida; order Poales; family Poaceae; genus Triticum; species Triticum aestivum. The sequence continues at coordinate 452,704,671 of NC_057800.1, forward strand.
TGTGACATTTGATAGCACACAAGGTGTTCCTCCGATATTCGAGAGTTGCATAATCTCATAGTCTGAGGAACATGCATAAGTCATGAAGAAAGCAATAGCAGAAAAACTAAACGATCATTATGCTAAGCTAACGGATAGGTCTTGTCCATCACATCATTATCTAATGATGTGATCTCGTTCATAAAATGACAACACATGTCTATGGCTAGGAAACTTAACCATCTTTGATTAACGAGATAGTAAAGTAGAGGCATACTAGGGACACTATGTTTGTCTATGTATTCACACATGTACTAAGTTTCCGGTTAATACAATTCTAGCATGAATAATAAACATTTATCATGATATAAGGAAATATAAATAACAACTTTATTATTGCCTCTAGGGTATATTTCCTTCAAAACCCACTTCGCTGCCGTGCATTGATACCCCCGGACGTCTGGCCTCGCCGGAATCCGTTATTTAAAGGAGGCAACACCCGGCTAACACCACGCCACAACACAAGCCGCTCCGCAACCTCCTCCCTTACACCAGATCCACCAAGACTGCAGGCACCGATGCTCTGTGAGAGAGCCTTTCCACATAGATGAAGCACGGGGTGGACGCCCTTGTGGCTGCCTGGCAGAGCCGCCATGCCAGGCGGATCGAGGCCGGCATACCGCCGAGCTCGCTCGAGGTCTGTAGCGATGAGGACGACCCCACGATTGGAGACAGGCTCCGACGACACTTCACCGGAGTCTGCGCTTGTGCATGTAGGCTGCACCATGGAGTAGGCACAAGCGCACTTCAACACCGCCATGGTGGTGGAGAAGCCGACGCCTATATCGGCGTTCCAGCAGACTTAGGAAGAATAGCGGTACAACTTGTTCCTCCTCGAGCAGCACAGGCTGGCGGAGGGCCAAATCGACAACGAGCGCGCGAGTGAGAAAGCCGTGGCGGCCATGGCCATGACGAACCCCAACTTCGTCACTGAGCAGTGTGGGATCTACGAGGTTGCCTACGCTCAAGCCAAATCTCTCCAGGAAGCGGCCGCCGCGGAGGCGCAGCTACAAGCAATCACGACCGAGAACAATGCTGGCTGCGCCTCCTACGTACCTCCGACGAACTATCATGCGGCCTGGTGGAACGACGACTTCGCCGGTGCTACCATTTCCATCCTGGACCTCACGTCCATCGGAGACGGACAAGACGCGGTCTCCTCCAAGGACGAGTAGGGCATGGGAGGAGGTGGGCCTTTGTGTACCATGTGGGCCGGTCTATCTCTGTGTTCTGCTCTTCCTCACCGGAGACAGTTGCTTCACTTCATCGGTCTTATCATCAGTGCTCATGGAGACGACAGATGGCGGAGGAGGTCCCAGGAAAGGAACAACAAGGCTTGGACGCTGGCGGCCGCCATATTTTCTGTTTTCTAAATGTTTCAAATGTAATGAAAATACGTCGTGTTTGAATGAATGTCGTCCAGTTTATATTAAACCCGCAGTGTTTCCACGAATTTTGTCCGATTAGTTCAAAAAGTGATTGAAATGTATGCACGCAGCGTTGAATGATGGCCTCCGACTTCCGTGTCCGCGGATGGATGCAGGAAGAAATTTGCGGGGCGACGTTGGAGATTCCCTAAGAGCATCTATACAGCCGGATACAACGAATCTAACCCATCAAACGTCCGTGGACGTGTCCGCGTATAGTGGCCGATCTCGTCACAAATAATCGATTCAACAAGCGGATACCTCAAATTAGAAACCTCAAATCCATACATGCAATGTAAACCTAAACTTAAGCGGGGCTCGTCCAGCGCCCGTCGTGCCCATGTCCGGCGGCCGGTTACGCCCCTCAGAATGTTGGTCCGGTCATCGGCAGGGTAGATTAGAACATGGGACATAGTCTGGCTCACGAGATTCAAGGCGCCCCCGTCTCCATGCCCTACTCTTCCTCGTCGGAGCCCGAAACCCTGACGGTGTCAGTGAACGTGAGATCGATGATGGATCCGTCTTGGGAGGAGCTGGTCACATCCACTACGACGTGGTTGCGGCGCACAGATTGGTGCACCATACGGCGCGCCGGAGAACACAACTCCGCCTCACCAACGTTCCCCGCCGCGAAGGCTGCCGACGTCTCCCGGGTCCGCTGCATCGCACGATGGGTAAAGAGACTTGTCAAGAACTATGTAGACATGACCGAGACATATCTCCGGTCAATAACCAATAGCGGAACCTGGATGCTCATATTGGATCCTACATATTCTATGAAGATCGTTATCGATCAAACCGCCTAACAACATACGTTGTTCCCTTTGGCATCGGTATGTTACTTGTCCGAGATTCGATCGTCGGTATCATCATACCTAGTTCAATCTCGTTACCGGAAAGTCTCTTTACTTGTTCCATAATGCATCATCCCGTGGGTAACTCATTAGACACATTGCTTGCAAGGCTCATAGTGATGTGCATTACCGAGAGGGCCCAGAGATACCTCTCCGATACACAGAGTGACAAATCCTAATCTCGATCTATGCCAACTCAACAAACACCACCGAAGACACCTATAGAGCATCTTTATAATCACCCAGTTACCTTGTGACGTTTGATAGAACACAAGGTGTTCCTCCGGTATTCGAGAGTTGCATAATCTCATAGTCTGAGGAACATGCATAAGTCATGAAGAAAGCAATAGCAGAAAAACTAAACGATCATTATGCTAAGCTAACGGATAGGTCTTGTCCATCACATCATTATCTAATGATGTGATCTCATTCATAAAATGACAACACATGTCTATGGCTAGGAAACTTAACCATCTTTGATTAACGAGCTAGTCAAGTAGAGGCATACTAGGGACACTATGTTTGTCTATGTATTCACACATGTACTAAGTTTCCGGTTAATACAATTCTAGCATGAATAATAAACATTTATCATGATATAAGGAAATATAAATAACAACTTTATTATTGCCTCTAGGGTATATTTCCTTCAAAACCCACTTCGCCGCCATGCATTGATACCCCCGGACGTCTGGCCTCGCCGGAATCCGTTATTTAAAGGAGGCCACACCCGGCTAACACCACGCCACAACACAAGCCGCTCCGCAACCTCCTCCCTTACACCAGATCCACGAAGACTGCAGGCACCGATGCTCTGTGAGAGAGCCTTTCCACATAGATGAAGCACGGGGTGGACGCCCTTGCAGCTGCCTGGCAGAGCCGCCATCCTAGGCGGATCGAGGCCGGCATACCGGCGAGCTCGCTCGAGGTCTGCGGCGATGAGGATGATCCCATGATGGAGACAGGCTCCGACGACACTGCACCGGAGTCCGCGCCTGTGCATGTAGGCTGCACCATGGAGTAGGCACAAGCGCACTTCAACACCGCCATGGTGGTGGAGAAGCCGACGCCTATATCGGCGTTCCAGCAGGCTTAGGAAGAATAGCGGTACAACTTGTTCCTCCTCGAGCAGCACAGGCTGGCGGAGGGCCAAATCGACAACGAGCGCGCGAGTGAGAAAGCCGTGGCGGCCATGGCCATGACGAACCCCAACTTCGTCACTGAGCGGTGTGGGATCTACGAGGTCGCCTACGCTCAAGACAACTCTCGCCAGGAAGCGGCCGCCGCGCAGCTACAAGCGATCACGACCGAGAACAATGCCGGCTGCGCCTCCTACGTACCTCAGACGAACTATCATGCGACCTGGTGGAATGACGACTTCGCCGGTGCTACCATTTCCATCCTGGACCTCACGTCCATTGGCGACGGACAAGACGTGGTCTCCTCCAAGGACGAGTAGGGCATGGGAGGAGGTGGGCCTTTGTGTACCATGTGGGCCGGTCTATCTCTGTGTTCTGCTCTTCCTCACCGGAGACCGTTGCTTCACTTCATCGGTCTTATCGTCAGTGCTCATGGAGACGACAGATGGCGGAGGAGGTCCCAGGAAAGGAACAACAAGGCTTGGACGCTGGCGGCCGCCGTATTTTCTGTTTTCTAAATGTTTCAAATGTAATGAAAATCCGCCGTGTTTGAATGAATGTCGTCCGGTTTATATTAAACCCGCAGTGTTTCCACGAATGTCGTCCGATTAGTTCAAAAAGTGATTGAAATGTATGCATGCAGCGTTGAATGACGGCCTCCGGCTTCCGTGTCCGTAGATGGATGCAGGAATAAATTTGCGGGTCGACGTCGGAGATTCCCTAAGAGCATCTATACAGCCGGATACAGCAAATCTAACCCATCAAACGTCCATGGACGTGTCCGCGTATAGTGGCCGATCTCGTCACAAATAATCGATTCAACAAGCGGATACCTCAAATTAGAAACCTCAAATCCATACATGCAATGTAAACCTAAACTTAAGCGGGGCTCGTCCAGTGCCCGTCGTGCCCATGTCCGGCGGCCGGTTACGCCCCTCGGAATGTTGGTCCGGTCATCGGCAGGGTAGATTAGAACATGGGACACGGTCCGGCTCACAAGATTCAAGGCGCCCCCGTCTCCATGCCCTACTCTTACTCGTCGGAGCCCGAAACCCTGACGGTGTCAGTGAATGTGAGATCGATGATGGATCCATCTTGAGAGGAGCTGGTCACATCCACTATGACGTGGTTGCGGCGCACAGATTGGTGCACCATACGGCGCACCGGAGAACACAACTCCGCCTCACCAACGTTCCCCACTGCGAAGGCTGCCGACGTCTCCCGCGTCCGCTGCATCGCACGATGGGTATGCCACACCATGTTTGTGTCAAATGACGACCATGCGTTCTCCTTCACGCTGGCGTGCCAACTGAGGGGTTGCCCGTCCGCCACCGCCTTCGGACACCAGACGGATCCGCTGCCCGCCATGCTGGAGATCGTCGGACGGAGCTTGGGTAGCGGAGTGGAGTGGCTAAGGTTTGGTCCGAAAAGCGGATGAAGATGAATATATGTGGGCTCAGGTGGGTCAGCGTGGGTCGGATCCGACATGGCGGATGCGCCCGGTCATGCCCGAGCCACTCCATAGCAGTTCTATATTTGTGCTGGATGTAACGGGTGCCGTTTAATGATGGTTTGAGGCGCACGTCTAGGTCGGATTTCTTTAACCGCTACTCATCGGCCGTCTGTCCGGGCGTATGAGGGAGGGGTTTAGAGTGCCGGATGAGAGCATCTACAGCCGTACTTTGCAAATCCGGCTCCGCAAACGCCCGCGGACGCGCCGGCCAACCCTCAAATCCCGTCATCCACATCCGTGTATCTCATATCCAGTCCCTCATATCCATACTTGCATGCAACATAGAAAGAAAGAACGTGGATCATCACACAAACATAGAATCGGACAGGGCAATGCACATTCCGATCACTAGAAGATCACCGATGGATGTCCAAAGATCGCCAAAGTTCACATAATACATATAAACTTAAACTACATTACTAAAAACTAGAATCTGAAGACGATGACGGGGGAGATTCACCACTTCCTCGCCGGCCCTTTGCCCATCCGGTCGCCGGCGCAGCTGGTGGCGTCGGCGACTGGTGGCGGATCGTCCGAGTCATCATTGGAGGAGCCGTCCAAGTCGTCGCCGTCGGTGTCGAAGAGGATGACGAGCACTTTTAGCCACCGGACCTCCCTGTCATGCTGCCTCTTTAGCTTCGCAAGCCGAGCCGCCTCCACCGCCTCGTGCTCGGATTGCTCAATGGCAATCCGGAGCGCCTTGGCGTTCTTCCGCCGGAGCTGCCGCACGTCCATCTCCACGATCGTAAGCGACCGGCGGTAGACCCATTCGAGGAGCCGCGCGTCCTCGTCGGGCTTCACCCGCATCCCGTGATGATAGCGTATGGACTGCCCCGCCTCCTTCCTCTCCCTTTCCCCTTGCCGCTCGCGGCGGGCGGCGCGCGCCTCTGATTCTGGCATGCACATCCGGGCCGGTGGGTTTGGGCACAAGCACCCACCGCTGCCCACGTGGGGGAGCAGCAGCCCGCGTCGGAGTTGCGCCAACGGGGAAGTTGCGGCTGCGGTAAGGCTGCAGATCCAGAGCTGCCCCCGGTCTCCATGTTGGGCCGCTCCAAAGCGATGCGGAGGGCAAGCTCATAGTCCGGATCCAGCTCGGGGTCGGAGCTTGACATTGTGCTGGATTCGATCGGGATCACTGCAGGGAGAGAAGAGGACGGGGCGAGAGAGGAGAGTGAGTGAGCTAGGGTTTTGAAGCGATGAGCTGGATGGGGTTTTTTGTGGGACATCCGTGGGATCGATGGTGGGCCGGCCTTGTCGGGCGGACACTCCCGGGCGTGCCCGGGCCATCTCATACCCGTTTTATATTTGGACTGGATATGAGGGGTGCCGGTCAGTCCGACCGTTTGAGATCCGTTTGAGACGTTCGTCTAGATAAAAAATTATGATCGGTTAGTGATCGGACGGATGATCGGGGTGTTTGAGACCGGTTTGAAGCGTCGTCCGGCTGTAGATGCTCTAACCTACTTCTGTCTTGCGTTGCGTGCAACTATTTGATTATGCTACCCACCATGGGCACCACGTACTCGCATGACCTCTGTTGTGCCGTCGCGTGCCATTTGCAGTCGAGCTGTAAACCGGGATGTCATGGACGGGGGATGGATCGGGTCATGCTCGTGCATCATGCGGTGCACCCCGCCCCTCCCTCCAGGGCCTCTGCAGATCTGAAGCGATTTGGTCAATATCCTATTCTACGTACTCGCTCGTTTGGTTTTACTACACTGCTTGAATGGAGTCGACCAATGGAACCAAAATCTCTGAGATAAAACAGACAAAACAAGTAGAGCAGGTAGTATCGATATTCGCTGGGTGCACGGCGATCTATAGAACCGATCTGTTTGTTTTTACGGGAGCCCTCGCCAACAGCAGATTGGGGGTACCAGTAGTAAATTCTCGACGCCGTTCCACAGGAAAATTACAGCGGCCCCGTAGATAAACTTTTTTTAAGGAAAGTTACATCGGGGATGCTTCTGGTCGGGCTATCAAATCAAACATACTCTGGGCCGGGCGATGTGGCATCAGATCAGGCCCAAAGTGGCCATCGTGGAGCTAAGCATCGCTGTCTGCCATGCATCATGATATAGTGCAGTACGTCCACTGCCATTTGTTTGCTCGGCGTAATACGAGAACCGGGAAACGAGGCGCATGTTATCCCGGCCGGAGCGGAGGCTGCCACGGCGCGCGTCACCTTACCCCATGGAGCGAGCACAAGCAACTGAACTGGTCCGAAACGGATTCGCGCGCTCATGGACGGCCACGCCGTGGGAGAGCAGCTATACTGCGTACGTACTGAGGTGGCACTGCCCGAAAGAGAAAGAAAAGAAAAAGATAAACTCGTCGTCCATCAAGAAGGGGTAGCTAGCGACTGTACAGAGGAGACACGGCCGCGTGGTGTCGATGGCCAAAACAGCTGTCCCTCGCAGGTTCATGGGACCGCATGCCTGCCTGCCTGCCTGCGACTGCGAGCCACTCGATCGCCCGTTGCGTCGCGAGGATGATCTCTTCTCCGGCCGGCCGCCGGGGGCAGGACGGGCAATTCGATTTCGATGGGTAGGGCTGGCTGGAGACGTCGACGTCGACGCTCCATCGCCGCACATGGACATGGCCGCGCGCTCGCGTGCGGACATGATGGGGTGGGACGATGGATGCGTAGCCCCAGATCCAGCATCATGTTGTCTTCTTCCTCGGGCTCACCGTGGCGACAAAGCGGTAGAGATGCAGCGCACATGATTGAAAAGCGGCAAAACTGCGAGGGTCTACCGATCGATGCTGTGCAGTGCGGTGCAAGCAGCCAAAAGGACGCAGCGCTTCGATCGGCATCATTCTGAGGGAAGGGTGAGTGAAGTGAGGAGGTAAATATCAAAATTATTTCATCGATCCTATTTAAGGATTTGATGCAACATGGACGCACAAAATTGAGTGCTGCTGCTTACGGAAAGACGGGAAGACCAAAGATCGAGGAGAGAATGCTGCCTCACCCAAAAAAAGGCGGAGATTGCGATCAACGAAAAAGGCGGAGCGGGAAAAGAAAGGTGTACAGTAAAATCTATGGGCAAAACAGTAAACAAATGAAGTGGGCCATGGGGTCCTTGAATTGAGATGGTTGGGCCGCCGTTCTTTCCAGCTGCCCCGGCAGCATCGTCGTAAATTTCCGAGTTGCTACTTCCGCTGTTCACCACATGATCCTCTACTGTGCCTGCCTGCAGCACGTGATAATGGTGACATTGACAGGATATAGTCACTGCCAACGCCTGCTCTAGAAAAGCAAAACAATGGCTAGTTTAATTAATTCGTTTTCAAAGTTTGATCTTCAATTTGGTGTTGTTGTTACTGTTGCCCGTACGGAGCCTTGGTTAAAAATGGCTCAAGGGTCCCTGCTGAGTAGGGTGCTGGCTGCCACTTGCGCTTGGCCGAAATTACTATTCTGACCCTTTCAGCGAACTTTGTCATAAAATAAATTTGATAAATTATTTCATGATCTGACCCTTTTAGCAACGTCATAGCCCGCGGCGTTTTTATCCAACATAAAAACGCCGAGCTAGTTAGCGTTTTTGACCAAAGAAGAAACGTCGAAGTCGCTCAGCGTTTTTCACCAAGTAAGCAACGCCAAAGTTCATGGCATTTGTGATCAAGTAAGAAACGCCAAAAGGCATGGCGTTTAGGCCCTGGTTATGAAGCAGTTTTTTACTTTGGCGTTTCTACGAAGACTGGAAACGTCGTCGACCTTGGCGTTTCTAGCCTGGTGTCTCCGGCGGCTGAAGAGAAAGACCCCGACGGGGCAGCGGGTGGGCTGGGTGCCAGCGAAGAAACCCCAAGCCCTATGACGTTTCTTACCTGGTCCGCAACGCTAGCTATCTCGGCGTTTCTTATTTGGACAAGAACGCTAGCTAGCTCGGCGTTTTCATTTTAAACAGAAACGCCGCAGGCTATGGTGTTGTTAAAAAGATCAGATCGTGAAATAATTTCATGTCGAGTTCACTTCGTGATAAAGTTTGCTGAAAGGGGTCATAATAGTGATTTCGGCCCTTGCGCTTGCGCTCAGGGAGAGTGGTAGCCCCTCACGTAGGCACATGAGAGCAGCTGGCTGTGGCCCAGACACCCAGTACCAGCAGCGTCGAATAATCATGGGTTATTTTCTTTTCTTATTACTGCTGGTAAAGGAAAATCCAGGCAAGCTGTCGACGTCGATGTAGTACTAGCGGCACTGCAGTGTCGCCTTGTGCAGCTGCGCACCGAAACCTTTTTGGTACGAGCGGCGGGACAGTGCAGTTCTGATAGGAAGAAGTAAGCAAATAAAGGCGCGGCGTTTTGGTAGGGGAATTGCAATTCTGTGCAAACTGCGTCAGCGTTGGTCAAGTAACGAGAGACGGTAGGGTAAACACTAAACAACCGAACAACAAGCACGTTACATGATTTGCTTGGATTGTAGTGGTCGCCATGATCGGTGGGCTGGGTTTGCACGACCTCACCGCATGAACGCGGCGGTCCGAGCAAGTGTAGCTGGCGCTGCCGCTGGAGATACGACGTACTCCCTTCGTTTGGAATTACTTGTCACGGAAATGGATGTATCTAGACGTATTTTAATTTTAGATACATTCATTTTCAAGACAAGTAATTTCGAACGGAGGAAGTATATAATAAGTCCGTCATAACCCTTCTTTAGTGTGGTTTGGTTTAGTTGCGGCATCACTGTTTTCATGTTCTTGGTCAATCATCATTCCAGATAATCTGCCTTATTCTCGTAACTTGTCTCGAGCGAGGAAATAAGCCAACCGTTTGTTTTTTGATTGAGGGCAATGTTTGCTTTTCCTCGTTTTTAAGGGATGATGACACTGATTGTAGCTATAGTGGGGCAGGAGTGGTGATCGACCTAGGTACTATCAATTATCCGGCCATACATTCCAAATGCAACCCATTTTAATACACCTTTTACTCGCAATCCGCTTCAACCACCATGGGGTGTATTATTGGTCTCACGACGTGGTTCCTACTACAGCTAGTGCAGGATTCAAGTGGTTGATCTCGTTTACCTTCATTATGAAAGACCATTGTTCGGGTGCATCCAAGTGTTAAGAGCATCCCAAACGTTGTTAAGCAAACGTACGACATCAAATATCCACGGACACGTCTATCGTATCCACATGCAATGATAAAGGCGTGAGTCATCAAACCATAGACATCAAATAAGGGAGCACTTATGGCTAGCTGTGGAAATAAGCTGCCCCTTCCCAACTTATTTTAGAAGTCCAACCTAAATATTTATTTTAGAAGTCTACTAACTAAGGTTTCACTAGCAGGCTTTAAAATATTATTTTAGGCTGGACATCTAGAATAAGCTTGGAAAGGGGCAGCTTATTTCCACAGCCAACCATGAGCCTCAAAACAGCTGGCGCTAAGTATCTAAGTATCAAATTCTAACAACAGGGTGGTGGGCCATGTGGACCTATAGAAAAAAGTACGTGGGCCATGGAGAGATGTACACCAGTGCATAATCGATCTTTGGAGTCGGTTGTCATATATGGACGACGGCGGGTTTTTGTCCGCGTCACTAATACTTTGCACGGCATCGACTGTTGCAGAAACGGCCACCAACATGATGGACAACCGTAGGTAGTTCCTTACTTAGAACCGCCTTCAATATAGTTGACAGCACGGGCGATTCCGTATGAATAACCATCCTCATTTTGTATGTCAAGGACATAATACTTTTAGGTACCCACCTTGATACATACAAAAAAACACTGCTCAATTTTCATATTTCTTACTGGTCACGTGAATGAAATTGAAAGTAAACATTGAAATAAATATAGGCATCCATCATTCATTTGCACAAAGCTTTGCATTCCATAACAATCATTTGCACAAAGATGTCGTGTCGTTTCCTCTACTATTGCAAAAGACACAATCATACCATTCTAAAAACATTGATTTTTTTCAACAAGTCTCTATTGTTGACTCTGTCATGAAGAAGGCGGCGGAAGAATAATTTCTGTTTAAACTTTTTTGTAGCCAATTGAATAAAACATGGCCTTCCTTTGTTCTTTCCACCCATTTGTACATTTTAATGGAGGAATAACCTGATCCGTGCCAGCGATAGCACCGTATGTCTTTGACGTGAGGGTTACATCTTTGCAAGATCATATTTTATGTATGGCCAGAAGCTTGAGTAGAAAGGGACGTGTGGAAATGATCGGATAAATCTTTGAGAATTTTGTCATGGCTGCAAGGCTTGCACTGCCATCAAATTCTAACTGAATGCAATTCTGGGGAAGAGCCCCAGTGCTACGACTTACAACCCATTGCCGGGAAAACAACAATAGCCCACTGCTGAATCACTAGCCTGGATGATGGCAGTGCAAGCCTTGCAGCCATGGCAAACTCTCAAGATTTGAGCTGGTGTCAAATTGCTTTCTTTATTGGGGTCCTCTTTTTTACTGGGTTGTACGTGGGTTTGGCCAAGGTCATAGGGGTCAGTTGACCCAGCCTAACACTGTAGTTTCGCCCCTACAAACTGAGCCACAAGATAAGCTGTTTTTGGACGACCCCCTCCCCCCCCCCCCCCCCCCCCCCCCCCACAAAAAAAAAATTGTTTTCGGCCGGGCAAAGAGGGAAGGGTTATACCCTCATTGCAAAAAGATGCTTCTTGCTACGATGCCATGAAATGACCACCATTCCTATACACTGAATTCTTTTCGAGTTAGGTTTTGGGAGCGGTTTTTTTAAGTTAAATGCTACTACCTCTGTCCTGAATTACTTGGATGTATCTAGACATGTTTTAGTGTTATGTACACCTGTATCTAGACAAATTTAAGACAACCAATTTGATGGTGATCCCGGTGAGATGGTGCGGAGCTTTGTGAAGCGTCTTTCGTGCTTCTCCGGGAGCTTGTCGCGGTCTTCCTGCTCCCCTTGTGCGTGCCATGCCGGATCCGGCCCTGCCGCGTGGTGGGTGGCATAGAGTTCCTCGTGCGGTGGAGGTTTTTCCTCGTAGGCATTTGCTTGTGCATTTGGTTAGTTTGCTTTCGCGTTTGGTTGCAGTCCCCGTCGCTTTGTTGACCGGTAGGGGCTCTCGTCCCTTTGTATCTGATTTTTGTTCGGTTTTTTTAAATTAACCGAGCAACTCTCTTTCCTATATGAAATGCATGAACCCTCTGCCCCTCTCAGGTGTTACTCGAATAAATTGAGACGGAGGTAATATTAGATTTCTATGAGATCCTTAGAATATGTCTTTGGATCCTAATATAACAAATATCGATGGCTCACGCAAGGGGGAAAACACTTTGATATGCATCCATTCACGTAAACAAAACAAATGGGAAAAAAAGCGTGGATTCATCTGATACATAAGCGGATGAAACTTGTCAGTAGCCATCTATATAGGCTGGATCAGATTTAAGGTTGAGAAATAAATACCCAGTGGTCGGAGCAGGTCCGAACGTTGGTGATGGAGACATCACATTGGATGGCGAAGCGGTCGTCCTTGAGGTACTTCGATTTCTCCAGTTCCTCCCTCGTGATGAAATTCCGGGCGCCTCACCCAACTTCACGCGACGAGTATGAGAAGCAATGCATCCCACAGTCATGCGGCAACGCCGGGCTCCCAAGCTGATCGAGTAGGCTGAACCGTGGTCGCGCCAGCACCTACTCGTCGCTGGGATCTCTGGATGCTAGCTGGAGGTACGCGGCGATGTGATCTTGGAACTGGGGCTGGCTGCCGTTGGGGTAATACAGGAGACGCCAGATGTGGCCGCCGGCGTGGAAGTCGCAGGAGCGGACGTACTTCCCGTGCATCATGTGCTTCAGGCGCGAGTAGCCGTGGATCCTGAGTACGTGGGAACCGCTCACTTCCTTGCACACGATGGCGGAGGCGGAGCGCATCGCGTGGATGGCCGGCGATCGGCTGCCATATCTATATCTATATCTACTATTAAAAAAGTGATATTCTTGGTTTCGTCCCGTTTCGTTTGGTCCTGCTTCAATTAATTTCACGTAAGCTATTTGATTTCATTACTTGCTACCCGTTTTGGCCCAACAGAGGGAGCCCATCTGACGGCGCACTGTGGGCCAGGTCGGAGAAAAATAAAATTGTTGAGTCATAACCTGCCAACCAGCCACGCATAGTTTGTCCAACTAACCCAGCTAAAGATATGACTGGATTTTTTTTCCTGTTGCAATGCATGGGCCTTTTTGCTAGTGCAAAACCTATGCAGGAGAACGCCACAGATTCGGGAGCGATTTGCAACTACAGGTGCCTTATATAACCTGTACGTAACATCTTCTTCTCTTTTTTTCCTTTTTCTTTTTTGCAGAGGGGCTATACGTAACATCTGCTAGAGATCATATGCATTTTTTTAGGGTTGATTGTATGCATATGTGAACATACGTATATTGTTAGGACTCTTAGCATAGGCCTCTTTTGGATCATAGGATAGGATTATCATAGGAATAGGAATTTTGTGGAAATGAGATGACATGTATCTCAAATCCTATGAGTAGAAATAGAAAACAAGATGTCATTTGGTTGACATCAAAGGAATTTTCTCATTGAGTCTAGGCTTTTTTTTATTTTCCTATGAAATGTGGAGGATAGAACCAATCCTATGTAGGAATAGAAATCCATTCTTATGAATAAAAAGGTTCTAAAGGAAAAAATCCTATAAGAATCCTATTTTCTAGAATTTCTATGAAATTCCTCTAAACCAAAGGAGGCCTAAGTTGGGAGGTGACGTGATTCTAGGGATGGTGTCCTATTTAAAAATTGTGCCTTCCACTATGATTTGACGCTCTAAACCATTGGATCTGCTCATTCCACGCTTCATTGCTCCACCGCCGTGTGGCACTGCGCCGTTTCATCCTGGTAGCCCAATATCTCCGGGCTGCTGCTCCAAAACCGACATAGCCTCCTTTTTATGAAACACCCCGCACTTAGTAGTGATCTACTATCTATTTAAAACTAAAAAAGACTATCTATTTAAAAATAGTAAAATTAAGCAACATATGCCCCTCCACTGTGTTTTGACGCTTTAGACCATTGAATCTTTTTTTAGGGGTTCTAAACCATTACCCTTTACATTGCTCCACCGCGTGTCACCATGTCAGCACAACATCTCCTGGCCGCTGCTCCAAAACCGACATGGGCTCCTTTTATAAATAAATTGGCCCGCATTTAGTCCCTCCATTCCGTTGTATTAGGTGTATTATTTTTGGTCCTCTCAAAAACAAAAAGGTGTATTATTTTTGGTGCGGTGACCAAGACACATAATTATAGGCAATTTAGAACAAAATTACCCTTATCTAGTTTGATGATTAGTGCCAAGTAAATCATTTAGGCTAGAAAAGAAAGAGATACATGTGATCGGAGAAGAGATACTTTACTTTTTTTCTCTATAACGAGAGATACATGCAATCAGGGGAAAGATACTTTTCTATTTTTAGAGGGTCAAAAACAAAATTACAAGAAATTAGAAGAAATACATCCTACATTGTGAAATTTTATAAGAAAAGCAAAGACACCTTATATAAATGAATGGAGGGACTAAATGCAACCCTCAGATTGGCGGCAAATCCTATATGGCGCTTTACGCATCAGTCATTGCGAGTAAACTGCAGTAAGCACTATGCCATCTTGATGCTCGTGCATACCTACTTCCTCTTTTACATTTATATGTATAGGAAATGCCCTCAATATTTTCTCTTTTTCTGTTTCATGTTTTCTTTTTTATTTTCTTAAATGCATGAAATTAAGTACTTGCAAGCATTAGATCTATACTAAGTATGCATTGGTATCAAATGGAAGGTTTGTATCTATGGACTAAACTGCAGAATGCCAGAATAGAGGGGGAAGGCCTAGCCTATCGAAGAATAGCATCTTCAAGCAGCTCCAAGCATCTTGCAGTAAGTAGAAGAGTAAAGAATAGCAATTTATAATTAACAAGCATGTTGTAGCATTAATGCCCAGAGATCCTTCCTCGACTCCTTGCGAGAAAGCAATCCCGGAGCCAATATATCCATCACATGTCTCAACTAACCAGTTCTAGTTGTAATAGATCAGGATACAAGGTTGAACGTCCATTACCGTGGACACGGTATTGTTGGAAATATGCCCTAGAGGCAATAATAAAATGATTATTATATTTCCTTATTCATGATAATTGTCTATTATTCATGCTATAATTGTATTATCTAGAAATTGTAATACATGTGTGAATACATAGACCACAATGTGTCCCTAGTGAGCCTCTAGTTGACTAGCTCGTTGATCAACAGATAGTCATGGTTTCCTGGCTATGGACATGGGGATGTCATTGATAACGGGATCACATCATTAGGAGAATGATGTGATGGACAAGACCCAATCCTAAGCTTAGCTCAAAGATCGTGTAGTTCGTTTGCTGTAGCTTTTCTGAATGTCAAGTATCATTTCCTTAGACCATGAGATTGTGCAACTCCCGGATACCGTAGGAGTGCTTTGGGTGTACAAAACGTCACAACGTAACTGGGTGACTATAAAGGTACATTACAGGTGTTTCCGAAAGTGTCTGTTGGGTTGGCACGAATCGAGACTGGGATTTGTCACTCCGTATGACGGAGAGGTATCTCTGGGCCCACTCGGTAATGCATCATCATAATGAGCTCAATGTGATCAAGTGGTTGATCACGGGATCATGCATTACAGTATGAGTAAAGTGACTTGCTGGTAACGAGACTGAACAAGGTATTGGGATACCGACGATCGAGTCTCGGGCAAGTAACGTACCGATTGACAAAGGAAATTGTATACGGGGTTGCTTGAATCCTCGACATCGTGGTTTATCCGATGAGATCATCGAGGAGCATGTGGGAGCCAACATGGGTATCCAGATCCCGCTGTTGGTTATTGGCCGGAGAGCCGTCTCGGTCATGTCTACGTGTCTCCCGAACCCGTAGGGTCTACACACTTAAGGTTCGGTGACGCTGGGGTTGTAGAGATATGAGTATGCAGTAATCCGAAAGTTGTTCGGAGTCCCGGATGAGATCCTGGACGTCACGACGAGTTCCGGAATGGTCCAGAGGTGAAGAATTATATATAGGAAGTGTAGTTTAGGCCATCGGGAAAGATTCGGGGTCACCGGTATTGTACCGGGACCACCTTATGGGTCCTAGGGGTCCACCGGGTGGGGCCACCCATCCCGGAGGGCCCCATGGGATGAAGTGGGGAGGGGAACCAGCCATAGTGGGCTGGTGCGCCCCCCCTTGGGCCCCCCTGTGCCTAGGGATGGAAACCCTAGGGTGGGGGGCGCCTCCACTTGCCTTGGGGGGCACTCCACCCCCCTTGGCCGCCGCCCCCTTGGGAGATCCCATCTCCAGGGCCGGCGCCCCCCCAGGGGGCCTATATAAAGGGGGGGGAGAGGGAGGGCAGCCGCATCTCAAGTCTTGGCGCCTCCCTTTCCCCTGCTACACCTCTCCCTCTCGCAGAAGCTCGGCGAAGCCCTGCTGCGAGCATTGCTGCATTCACCACCACGCCGTCGTGCTGCTGGATCTTCATCAGCCTCTCCTTCCCCCTTGCTGGATCAAGAAGGAGGAGACTTCATCCGCTCCGTACGTGTGTTGAACGCGGAGGTGCCGTCCGTTCGACACTTGGTCATCGGTGATTTGGATCATGGCGAGTACGACTCCATCATCCCCGTTCTCTTGAACGCTTCCGCTCGCGATCTACAAGGGTATGTAGATGCACTCTCCTCTCATTGCTAGTTGACTCCATAGATTGATCTTGGTGAAACGTATAATTTTTTTTGTTTTCTGCAACGTTCCCCAACAGTGGCATCATGAGCTAGGTCTATGCGTAGTTCTCTTTGCACGAGTAGAACACAATTTGTTGTGGGCGTAGATGTTGTCAACTTTCTTGCCGCTACTAGTCTTATTTTGCTTCAGCGGTATTGTGGGATGAAGCGGCTCGGACCGACCTTACACGTACGCTTACGTGAGACAGGTTCCACCGACTGACATGCACTAGTTGCATAAGGTGGCTAGCGGGTGTCTGTCTCTCCCACTTTAGTTGGAGCGGATTCGACGAAAAGGATCCTTATGAAGGGTAAATAGAAGTTGACAAATCATGTTGTGGCTTTTACGTAGGTAAGAAACGTTCTTGCTAGAACCCTATTGCAGCCATGTAAAACTTGCAACAACAATTAGAGGATTTTTGCAGCAAGTGTCATGTGATGTGATATGGCCAAAGTTGTGATGAATGATAAATGATATATATGTGATGTATGAGATCATGTTCTTGTAATAGGAATCACGACTTGCATGTCGATGAGTATGACAACCGGCAGGAGCCATAGGAGTTGTCTTTATTTTTGTATGACCCGCGTGTCATTGAGAAACGCCATGTAAATTACTTTACTTTATTGCTAAACGTGTTAGCCATAGTAGTAGAAGTAATAGTTGGCGAGCAACTTCATGGAGACACGATGATGGAGATCATGATGATGGAGATCATGGTGTCATGCCGGTGACAAGATGATCATGGAGCCCCAAGATGGAGATCAAAGGAGCTATATGATATTGGCCATATCATGTCACTATTATTTGATTGCATGTGATGTTTATCATGTTTTTGCATCTTGTTTACTTAGAACGACGGTAGTAAATAAGATGATCCCTCATAAAAATTTCAAGAAAGTGTTCCCCCTAACTGTGCGCCGTTGCGACAGTTCGTTGTTTTGAAGCACCACGTGATGATTGGGTGTGATAGATTCCAACGTTCACATACAACGGGTGTAAGACAGATTTACACATGCAAACACTTAGGTTGACTTGACGAGCCTAGCATGTACAGACATGGCCTCGGAACACAGAAGACCGAAAGGTCGAGCATGAGTCGTATGGAAGATACGATCAACATGAAGATGTTCACCGATGTTGACTAGTCCGTCTCACGTGATGATCGGACACGACCTAGTTAACTCGGATCATGTTGTACTTAGATGACTGGAGGGATGTCTATCTGAGTGGGAGTTCATTGAATAATTTGATTAGATGAACTTAATTATCATGAACTTAGTCTAAAATCTTTACAATATGTCTTATAGATCAAATGGCCAATGTTGTCCTCAACTTCAACGCGTTCCTAGAGAAAACCAAGCTGAAAGACGATGGCAGCAATTATACGGACTGGGTTCGGAACCTGAGGATCATCCTCATAGCTGCAAAGAAATATTATGTCCTAGAAGCACCGCTAGGTGACGCACCCGTCCCACAGAACCAAGACGTTATGAATGCTTGGTAGACACGTGCTGATGATTACTCCCTCGTTCAGTGCGGCATGCTTTACAGCTTAGAACCGGGGCTCCAAAAGCGTTTTGAGTGACACGGAGCATATGAGATGTTCGAAGAGCTGAAAATGGTTTTCCAAGCTCATGCCCGGGTCGAGAGATATGAAGTCTCTGACAAGTTCTTCAGCTGTAAGATGGAGGAAAATAGTTCTGTCATGAGCACATACTCACAATGTCTGGGTTGCATAACCGCTTGACTCAGCTGGGAGTTAATCTCCTGGATGACGCGGTCATTGACAGAATCCTTCAGTCGCTTCCACCAAGCTACAAGAGCTTTGTGATGAACTTCAATATGCAGGGGATGGAAAAGACCATTCCTGAAGTATTTGCAATGCTGAAATCAGCAGAGGTAGAAGTCAAAAAGGAACATCAAGTGTTGATGGTGAATAAAACCACTAAGTTCAAGAAAGGCAAGGGTAAGAAGAACTTCAAGAAGGACGGCAAGGGAGTTGCCGCGCCCGGTAAGCAAGCTGCCGGGAAGAAGCCAAAGAATGGACCCAAGCCCGAGACTGAGTGTTTTTATTGCAAGGGAAGTGGTCACTGGAAGTGGAACTGCCCCAAATACTTAGCGGACAAGAAGGCCGGCATCACGAAAGGTATATGTGATATACATGTAATTGATGTGTACCTTACCAGTACTCGTAGTAGCTCCTGGGTATTTGATACTGGTGCGGTTGCTCACATTTATAACTCAAAGCAGGAGCTGCGGAATAAGCGGAGACTGGCGAAGGACAAGGTGACGATGCGCGTCGGGAATGGTTCCAAGGTCGATGTGATCGCCGTCGGCACGCTACCTCTACATTTACCTATGGGATTAGTTTTAAACCTCAATAATTGTTATTTAGTGCCAGCTTTGAGCATGAACATTGTATCAGGATCTCGTTTAATTCGAGATGGCTACTCATTTAAATCCGAGAATAATGGTTGTTCTATTTATATGAGAGATATGTTTTATGGTCATGCTCCGATGGTGAATGGTTTATTCTTAATGAATCTCGAGCGTAATGCTACACATATTCATAGTGTGAATACCAAAAGATGTAAGGTTGATAATGATAGTCCCACATACTTGTGGCACTGCCGCCTTGGTCACATAGGTGTCAAACGCATGAAGAAGCTCCATGCAGATGGACTTTTAGAGTCTCTTGATTACGAATCATTTGACACGTGCGAACCATGCCTCATGGGTAAAATGACCAAGACTCCGTTCTCAGGAACAATGGAGCGAGCAACCAACTTATTGGAAATCATACATACTGATGTGTGCGGTCCAATGAGTGTTGAGGCTCGCGGTGGCTATCGTTATGTTCTCACCCTCACTGATGACTTGAGTAGATATGGGTATGTCTACTTAATGAAACACAAGTCTGAGACCTTTGAAAAGTTCAAGGAATTTCAGAGTGAGGTTGAGAATCAACGTGACAGGAAAATCAAGTTCTTGCGATCAGATCGTGGGGGAGAATACTTGAGTCACGAATTTGGCACACACTTAAGAAAATGTGGAATAGTTTCAAAACTCACGCCGCCTGGAACACCTCAGCGTAATGGTGTGTCCGAACGTCGTAATCGCACTCTATTAGATATGGTGCGATCTATGATGTCTCTTACCGATTTACCGCTACCATTTTGGGGCTATACTTTAGAGACTGCCGCATTCACTTTAAATAGGGCTCCGTCAAAAATCGTTGAGACGACACCGTATGAATTATGGTTTGGGAAGAAACCTAAGCTATCGTTTCTAGAAGTTTGGGGATGCGATGCTTATGTCAAGAAACTTCAACCTGAAAAGCTCGAACCCAAGTCGGAAAAATGCGTCTTCATAGGATACCCTAAAGAAACTGTTGGGTATACCTTCTACCTCAGATCCGAAGTCAAGATCTTTGTTGCCAAGAATGGGTCCTTTCTAGAGAAAGAGTTTCTCTCGAAAGAAATAAGTGGAAGGAAGGTAGAACTTGATGAAGTATTACCTCTTGAACCGGTAAGTGGCGCACTCAAGAAAATGTTCCTGAGGTGCCTGCACCGACTAGAGAGGAAGTTGATGATGATGATCATGAAACTTCAGATCAAGTTGCTACTGAACTTCGTAGGTCCACAAGGACACGTTCTGCACCAGAGCGGTACGGTAACCCTGTCTTGAAAATCATGTTGTTAGACAACGGTGAACCTTCGAACTATGAAGAAGCGATGGCGGGCCCAGATTCCGACAAATGGCTGGAAGCCATGAAATTCGCGATAGGATCCATGTATGAAAACGAAGTATAGACTTTGACTGACTTGCCCGTTGACTAGCGAGCCATAGAAAATAAATGGATCTTTAAGAAGAAGACAGACGCGGATGGTAATGTGACCATCTATAAAGCTCGGCTTGTCGCTAAGGGTTATCGACAAGTTCAAGGGGTTGACTACGATGAGACTTTCTCACCCGTAGCGAAGCTGAAGTCCGTCCGAATCATGTTAGCAATTGCCGCATTCTATGATTATGAGATATGGCAAATGGACGTCAAAACGGCATTCCTTAATGGTTTCCTTAAGGAAGAATTGTATATGATGCAGCCGGAAGGTTTTGTCGATCCTAAGAATGCTGACAAGGTGTGCAAGCTCCAACGCTCGATTTATGGGTTGGTGCAAGCATCTCGGAGTTGGAACATTCACTTTGATGAGATGATCAAAGCGTTTGGGTTTATGCAGACTTATGGAGAAGCCTGCGTTTACAAGAAAGTGAGTGGGAGCTCTGTAGCATTTCTCATATTATATGTAGATGACATACTTTTGATGGGAAATGATATAGAACTTTTGGACAACATTAAGGCCTACTTGAATAAGAGTTTTTCAATGAAGGACCTTGGAGAAGCTGCTTATATATTAGGCATAAAGATCTATAGAGATAGATCAAGACGCCTCACAGGTCTTTCACAAAGCACATACCTTGATAAGATATTGAAGAAGTTCAATATGGATCAGTCTAAGAAGGGGTTCTTGCCTGTGTTGCAAGGTGTGAAATTGAGCTCAGCTCAATGTCCGACCACGGCAGAAGATATAGAAGAGATGAGTGTCATCCCCTATGCCTTAGCCATAGGGTCTATTATGTATGCCATGCTGTGTACCAGACCTGATGTAAACCTTGCCGTAAGTTTGGTAGGAAGGTACCAAAGCAATCCCGGCAAGGAACACTGGACAACGGTCAAGAATATCCTGAAGTACCTGAAAAGGACTAAGGACATGTTTCTCGTTTATGGAGGTGATGAAGAGCTCGTCGTAAAGGGTTACGTCGACGCTAGCTTCGACACAGATCTGGATGACTCTAAGTCACAAACCGGATATGTGTATGTGTTGAATGGTGGAGCAGTAAGCTGGTGCAGCTGCAAGCAGAGCGTCGTGGCGGGATCTACATGTGAAGCGGAGTACATGGCAGCCTCGGAGGCAGCGCATGAAGCAATTTGGGTGAAGGAGTTCATCACCGACCTAGGAGTCATACCCAATGCGTCGGGGCCGATCAAACTCTTCTGTGACAACACTGGAGCTATTGCACTTGCCAAGGAGCCCAGGTTTCACAAGAAGACCAGGCACATCAAGCGTCGCTTCAACTCCATTCGTGAAAATGTTGAAGATGGAGACATAGATATTTGTAAAGTACATACGGATCTGAATGTCGCAGATCCGTTTACTAAACCTCTCCCTAGAGCAAAACATGATCAACACCAGAATTCCATGGGTGTTCGATTCATCACAATGTAACTAGATGATTGACTCTAGTGCAAGTGGGAGACTGTTGGAAATATGCCCTAGAGGCAATAATAAAATGATTATTATATTTCCTTGTTCATGATAATTGTCTATTATTCATACTATAATTGTATTATCCGGAAATCGTAATACATGTGTGAATACATAGACCACAATGTGTCCCTAGTGAGCCTCTAGTTGACTAGCTCGTTGATCAACAGATAGTCATGGTTTCCTGGCTATGGACATGGGGATGTCATTGATAACGGGATCACATCATTAGGAGAATGATGTGATGGACAAGACCCAATCCTAAGCTTAGCTCAAAGATCGTGTAGTTCGTTTGCTGTAGCTTTTCTGAATGTCAAGTATCATTTCCTTAGACCATGAGATTGTGCAACTACCGGATAGCGTAGGAGTGCTTTGGGTGTACCAAACGTCACAACGTAACTGGGTGACTATAAAGGTACATTACAGGTGTTTCCAAAAGTGTCTGTTGGGTTGGCACAAATCAAGACTGGGATTTGTCACTCCATATGACGGAGAGGTATCTCTGGGCCCACTCGGTAATGCATCATCATAATGAGCTCAATGTGATCAAGTGGTTGATCACGGGATCATGCATTACGGTACGAGTAAAGTGACTTGCTGGTAACGAGACTGAACAAGGTATTGGGATACCGACGATCGAGTCTCGGGCAAGTAACGTACCGATTGACAAAGGGAATGGTATACGGGGTTGCTTGAATCCTCGACATCGTGGTTCATCCGATGAGATCATCGAGGAGCATGTGGGAGCCAACACGGGTATCCAGATCCCGTTGTTGGTTATTGGCCGGAGAGCCGTCTCGGTCATGTCTACGTGTCTCCCGAACCCGTAGGGTCTACACACTTAAGGTTCCATGACGCTAGGATTGTAGAGATATGAGTATGCAGTAATCCGAAAGTTGTTCGGAGTCCCGGATGAGATCTTGGACGTCACGAGGAGTTCCGGAATGGTCCGGAGGTGAAGAATTATATATACGAAGTGTAGTTTAGGCCATCGGGAAAGATTCGGGGTCACCGGTATTGTACCGGGACCACCGGATGGGTCCCGGGGGTCCACCGGGTGGGGCCACCCATCCCGGAGGGCCCCATGGGATGAAGTGGGGAGGGGAACCAGTCCATAGTGGGCTGGTGCGCCCCCCCTTGGGCCCTCCTGCGCCTAGGGTTGGAAACCCTAGGGTGGGGGGCGCCTCCACTTGCCTTGGGGGGCACTCCACCCCCCTTGGCCGCCGCCCCCTTGGGAGATCCCATCTCCAGGGCCGGCGCCCCCCCAGGGGGCCTATATAAAGGGGCGAGGGGAGGGAGGGCAGCCGCACCTCAAGTCTTGGCGCCTCCCTCTCCCCTGCTACACCTCTCCCTCTCGCAGAAGCTCGGCGAAGCCCTGCTGCGATCATTGCTGCATCCACCACCACGCCGTCGTGCTGCTGGATCTTCATCAACCTCTCCTTCCCCCTTGCTGGATCAAGAAGGAGGAGACGTCATCTGCTCCGTACGTGTGTTGAACACGGAGGTGCCGTCCGTTTGGCACTGGGTCATCGGTGATTCGGATCACGGCGAGTACGACACCATCATCCCCGTTCTCTTGAACGCTTCCGCTCGCGATCTACAAGGGTATGTAGATGCACTCTCCTCTCGTTGCTAGTTGACTCCATAGATTGATCTTGGTGAAACGTAGAATTTTTTTTGTTTTCTGCAACGTTCCCCAATAGGTATTCGAATAGATAACTTCCCTGCACGGGTGCACCACGTTACCCAACACGCTTGATTACTTTGGCCGAACACACTTTTCTAAGTCAATGCCCGACCTCAGAAGATCAACACGCTGTAGCCCTACCTAGGCTCAGTAGAGAGGTCCCTGCCGGTCTACATCCTAAGCACTCTGGGGTCTTGGGCCCATCGCCCGTTGCACTCTGGTTCATTGTGGGATGAGTCGGGACGAGCACCACCTCATTATGGATGGCACTGGCCCGCAGGCCCACATTGCTGAACTGGATGTCTGAGAAAGCTTCGGCTAATACTGCGACGCCGAGGCCCATAACTATTCCCGTGTGGTGGTTAGCGCGTAAAGGCCAGAGGCCAACTCAGAACAAATACCCAAACTTGTTAATGCATTATTAAAAGAAGCGACGGCTGTCGGGACAAGTCCGGAGCTACCACCCTCTCCTGGGTGATACCGCTAAACAGCCAGCCGCCACCGTAACTCCTCGGGTGAAATCCGGGCCCGCCCGACTGATGAGGACATGACTACCTTGGATACGACCAAAAATATTGCATACATGTATATTTGTGAGGTGATTTCTAATGCAAACTATGCAATAATTTATTTATGTCATCCAGGACAAAGATACTTCACAAACTTTTGTGTCATGTTTAATTGCAGGTGTATGGGATGTTTGTACAATCCACATATGAGGATAAGGGAAAAAGAGAAGTTTAGATGATGTTCAAAAAGTCTTCTCACGTCACTTTTGGGCCAAGTGAAGATAGAGTCCAAGTCTCTCACATTCTGGATTCAAATTCGGACTCACAGACATACCTAACTCAAAACGCCAATATCTCTTTCATACGGACTCCGAATTGGGTGATTCTTTTTTGTTGGAAAGTAGATTGCGTGCTCTTTCCAACCCAATTGGATTCACCTTAAAATTCGTCCAGAGCGTTGAGTTATCGATGAAACAATCTGACGCTGCAGCAGAATCCAAGTCAAACTACAAGTCCAAAGATGTTGCATCACCTCCACTTGGGCCCATGAGCCTTGTACGACCTAGGGTTAGTTTTAGGCTGCCTTGGGACGTCCTCCCACCTCCTTGGCCGCCACCCCTAGCTCCTATATAAGTAGATCCATCTAGTAGCTTTTTCCTTGGGTTTATTTAGTTAAAAGTTAGCCATTGCTCCAACTTCGTGTACTTTGTTTGTGTCCAACGACCAGATCAAGACCGCTTATGAAACCCCACTTTTATCAACACTTCATCCATATTCACAATATTCGGATTGCATTATCATATTCTTGCTTGTTCTTCGATTGCCTGCAGGAATAGACCTTCGTGGTTAGGCCGATCGAGCTTCCAACATCATCAGTAACCTTGGGAGATTGGTTTAGCGATTGCTAAGGTGCAACGTCGTGCACGTTTGTAGTCGGATCGTCAAAGTCGACTCCACCAAATTGATAGTTATCATCTCATCGAAAGATCGGGACACCCCGCCTCTATCAAGTGGTATCAGTTTTCAGGTTGCTCGGTGAGAATTTCCAGCTTTCCCTAGATTTGATTTATTTTCATACCTATTGTAAAAGAAAAATCCACAAAAAAGTTAGAACTATTCATCATTTGTCCAAACTAGTCCGAGCCTTTGCAAGTTTCTTTACATTGTTTGCATTATTGAATTATCGGTTGCATCATCGTGTTGAGTTGTTGGTCTTAGGGTCTAGTTCGTTTAGAGTTTCGAGTTCTGTTCACATTAGTCACGTCGCCGCTGCATCGTTATCCCTTCCGTTGTCCACCACTCATCCATCAATTTCCACCACGTGCTACCTACTGTTCATTGTCATAATCATAGTTGAGATCATTCACATCTTCACTTAATCCAATCTGCATCTTATGTATTTGTTTTGGAAAGAGGAAGAGAGAAAAAAAGATAGAGAAAAAAGTAAAAAATCAGAGAAAAAAAGAGAGAAAGAAAAAAGTGAGGAAAAAAATAGAGAAAAAAAAACAAAATTCGGATATATCTACACTCAATCTCGTAGTTGAATTCGGATTGGAATCTGTTTTGTGCACTGTTCAGTAAAACATGCATAACTTCCTCATACGAACTCCGTTTTGGCTCCGCGAGTACTCAAATGAAAGCCAGTGACGAGCCACATCTAAATAGTTGCAGAAGCTTGTTCAATATTTGTCACCTCAAAATCAGCTTGTAAATAGGTCTTTTTGCCCTCCGAAGTTCGCGAACACAGCTTGTTCCAGTTTTCAGGCTAGTTTTAGAATTTTTTGACTCGTCGTATCAACTCGGAATTGAGTGATACTTTTTGCGTTTGAAAGCTTGAGTCAGTGCCATTCTTGAGAAAAATTATTAGAAAATTGGCATAAACTTGGAGAGAAAGTTGTTGATATATCCTACTTGGCTGTTGTTTCACATCATTATCTTTACTGCTATTGTGATCTTCACTTATATCTTGCTGTTGGGCGCTACTTTATATCCTTTATTGATGCTAGTTGTGCTACGCCATGACCTCATTAGTATTCTAGGCTTGCGTCTCTAGTCCGGTCTAGCCTAGGTTCAGCACAGTATCGTCATTGAGTGTTTATTCAACATTGCATCTTTGAATTGATTATTGCTAATATTTTGCTACCAAATATTTAAGCCTTCCAAGCTCCACATATTTCTATAATGGGTATACGTACGTTCCCTTGGCAATCGCTATACTCAAACTTCGGAGTTATTTGACACCGCTGATTGCCTGTCACCACTTGCTGCATGGTAATAACTTGTAAGATATTGATATTTGCTATACTGTGAGCGTTTTACCACCACATCCTAGTAGTTCATAGGAACATTATTCTCGGATTTTGTTTCTTGTTTTCTACTAACTATGGCATGTTCCGGAGTTGTTACTTCTTGGGTTTTATCGATCGTGGGAGATTTGCCATCACCTAAGAAAATACAACAACTGTCACAAGAGAAGCAACAACATCAGAATGCACATAATCAGGTTAATGTTTCAATGCCACCGTTTATTGGTCGTTTTAGGCCTGATTTATATATTGAATGGGAGTACCAAATAAATGCTATATTTGCTTCCCATAATTTTGATGAGCATGAAAAATTTCAAGCTGCGGTTAGTACTTTCAGTAGCTTTGCTTTAGTTTGGTGGAGTGAATATTGTTGGTTAAACCCTGATTTTATACCTACTACTTGGCATGATTTAAAACTTTTCATGAGAGATAGATTCGTTGATGTTTATTATACTTGTGGCATGATTAAGAAATTACAACATTTAAAATAAGGCACTGCCACCGTATCAAAATATTATGATGATTTAAAAACTACCTTGTTGCACTCATTTTTAGAAGGAAGTGAAGAAGATTTTATGGATATATTTTGGGGAGGATTAAACCGTGATATTCAGGAGATACTAATTCATGAAGAGTGTTATCCTACGGACCATTTGTTTCATCTTACTTGCAAAGCTGAACAAGAAATAAAATGACGTGTTCCCCACAAGGAGAACAAGCGCACAGTGCACATTCCAAGAGTTGATACGATTGTTTCATCAACTACTGGGCATACTATGACAACCACATCCATTGTTGTGAGGACTACATTACCTACACTACGTGACATATCACCACCGAGAGTGCCTACTGTTGGGGAACGTAGTAATTTCAAAAAAAAATCCCTATGCACACACAGGATCATGGTGATGCATAGCAACAAGAGGGGAGAGTTTGTCCACGTACCCTCGTAGACCAAATGCGGAAGCGTTAGCACAATGCGGTTGATGCAGTCGTATGTCTTCACGATCCGACCGATCCAAGTACTGAACGTACGACACCTCCGAGTTCTGCACACGTTCAACTCGATGACGTCCCGCGAGCTCCAATCCAGCAAAGCTTCACAGGAGAGTTCCGTCAGCACGACGGCGTGGTGACAGTGATGATGATGCTACCGACGTAGGGCTTCGCCTAAGCACCGCTACGATATGATCGAGGTGGATTATGGTGGAGGGGGGCACCGCACACAACCAAGAGATCAATGATCAATTGTTGTGTCCATGGGGTGCCCCTGCCCCTGTATATAAAGGAGCAAAGGGGGAGGCCGGCCAGCCCTCTATGGCGCGTCAGGAGGAGGAGTCCTCCTCCTAGTAGGACTAGGACTCCCCTCTTTCCTACTCCTACTAGGAGGGGGAAAGGAAGGGGGAGAGGGAGAAGGAAAGGGCAGCGCCGCCCCCCTTCTCCTAGTCCAATTCAGACCAGAGGGGGAGGGGCGTGCGGCCTGCCCTAGGCCAGCCCTCTCTCTCTCTCCACTAAGGCCCATAAGGCCCACTATTTCTCCCGGGGGGTTCCGGTAACCCTCCGACACTCCAGTTTTCTCCGAAACCACCCGAAACACTTCCGGTGTCCGAATATAGTCGTCCAATATATCAATCTTTACATCTCGACCATTTCGAGACTCCTCGTCATGTTCGTGATTTTATCCGGGACTCCGAACTACCTTCGGTACATCAAAACACAAAAACTCATAATACCGATCGCCACCGAACTTTAAGCGTGCGGACCCTACAGGTTCGAGAACGATGTAGACATGACCGAGACATGTCTCTAGTCAATAACCAATAGCGGAACCTGGATGCTCATATTGGCTCCCACATATTCTACGAAGATCTTTATCGGTCAAACCGCATAACAATATACGTTGTTCCCTTTGTCATCGGTATGTTACTTGCCCGAGATTCGATCGTCGGTATCTCAATACCTAGTTCAATCTCGTTACCGGCAAGTCTCTTTTCTCGTTCCGTAATACATCATCCCGTAACTAACTCATTAGTTACAATGCTTGCAAGGCTTATAGTGATGTGCATTACTGAGTGGGCCCAGAGATACCTCCCCGACAATCGGAGTGACAAATCCTGATCTCGAAATACGCCAACTCAACAAGTACCTTCGAGACACCTGTAGAGTACCTTTATAATCACCCAGTTACGTTGTGACATTTGGTAGCACACAAACTGTTCCTCCAATAAACGGGAGATGCACAATCTCATAGTCATAGGAACATGTATAAGTCATGAAGAAAGCAATAGCAACATACTAAACGATCAAGTGCTAAGCTAACGGAATGGGTCAAGTCAATCACATCATTCTCCTAATGATGTGATCCCATTAATAAAATGACAACTCATGTCTGCGGCTTGGAAACATAACCATCTTTCATCAACGAGCTAGTCAAGTAGAGGCATACTAGTGACACTCTGTTTGTTTATGTATTCACACATGTATCATGTTTCCGGTTAATACAATTCTAGCATGAATAATAAAAATTTATCATGGTATAAGGAAATAAATAATACTTTATTATTGCCTCTAGGGCATATTTCCTTCAGTCTCCCACTTGCACTAGAGCCAATAATCTAGATTATACAGTAATGATTCTAACACCCATGGATCCTTGGTGCTGATCATGTTTTGCTCGTGGAAGAGGCTTAGTCAATGGGTCTGCAACATTCAGATCCGTATGTATCTTGCAAATCTCTATGTCTCCCACCTGGACTTGATCCCGGATGGAGTTGAAGCGTCTCTTGATGTGCTTGGTTCTCTTGTGAAATCTGGATTCCTTTGCCAAGGCAATTGCACCAGTATTGTCACAAAAGATTTTCATTGGACCCGATGCACTAGGTATGACACCTAGATCGGATATGAACTCCTTCATCCAGACTCCTTCATTTGCTGCTTCCGAAGCAGCAAAGTACTCCACTTCACATGTAGATCCCGCCACGACGCTCTGTTTAGAACTGCTCCAACTGACAGCTCCACTATTCAATATAAACACGTATCCGGTTTGCGATTTAGAATTGTCCAGATCAGTGTCAAAGCTTGCATCAACATAACCATTTACGATGAGCTCTTTGTCACCTCCATAAACGAGAAACATATCCTTTGTCCTTTTTAGGTACTTCAGGATGTTCTTGACCGCTGTCCAGTGATACACTCCTGGATTACCTTGGTACCTCCCTGCTAAACTAATAGCAAGGCACACATCAGGTCTGGTACACAACATTGCATACATGATAGAGCCTATGGCTGAAGCATAAGGAACATCCTTTATTTTCTCTCTATCTTCTACAGTGGTCGGGCATTGAGTCTTACTCAACTTCACACCTTGTAACACAGGCAAGAACCCTTTCTTTGCCTGATCCATTTTGAACTTCATCAAAACTTTGTCAAGGTATGTGCTTTGTGAAAGTCCAATTAAGCGTCTTGATCTATCTCTATAGATCTTGATGCCCAATATGTAAGCAGCTTTACCGAGGTCTTTCATTGAAAAACTCTTATTCAAGTATCCTTTTATGCTATCCAGAAATTCTATATCATTTCCAATCAACAATATGTCATCCACATATAATATTAGAAATGCTACAGAGCTCCCACTCACTTTCTTGTAAATATAGGCTTCTCCAAAAGTCTGTATAAAACCATATGCTTTGATCACACTATCAAAACGTTTATTCCAACTCCAAGAGGCTTGCACCAGTCCATAAATGGATCGTTGGAGCTTGCACACTTTGTTAGCACCTTTTGGATCGATAAAACCTTCAGGCTGGATCATATACAACTCTTCTTCCAGAAATCCATTCAGGAATGCAGTCTTTACATCCATTTGCCAAATTTCATAATCATAAAATGCGGTAATAGCTAACATGATTCGGACGGACTTAAGCATCGCTACGGGTGAGAAGGTCTCATCGTAGTCAACTCCTCGAACTTGTCGAAAACCTTTTGTAACAAGTCGAGCTTTGTAGATAGTAACATTACCATCAGCGTCTCTCTTCTTCTTGAAGATCCATTTATTCTCGATGGCTTGCCGATCATCGGGCAAGTCAACCAAAGTCCACACTTTGGTCTCATACATGGATCCCATCTCAGATTTCATGGCCTCAATCCATTTTGCGGAATCTGGGCTCATCATCGCTTCCTCATAGTTCGTAGGTTCGTCATGGTCAAGTAACATGACCTCCAGAACAGGATTACCGTACCACTCTGGTGCGGATCTTGCTCTGGTTGACCTACGAGGTTCGGTAGTAACTTGATCTGAAGTTTCATGATCATCATCATTGGCTTCCTCACTAATTGGTTTAGGTGTCACAGGAACCGGTTTCTGTGATGAACTACTTTCCAATAAGGGAGCAGGTACAGTTACCTCATCTAGTTCTACTTTCCTCCCATTCACTTCTTTCGAGAGAAACTCCTTCTCTAGAAAGGATCCATTCTTAGAAACGAATGTCTTGCCTTCGGATCTGTGATAGAAGGTGTACCCAACAGTTTCCTTTGGGTATCCTATGAAGACACATTTCTCTGATTTGGGTTCGAGCTTATCAGGTTGAATCTTTTTCATATAAGCATCACAGCCCCAAACTTTAAGAAACGACAACTTTGGTTTCTTGCCAAACCATAGTTCATAAGGCGTCATCTCAACGGATTTTGATGGTGCCCTATTTAACGTGAATGCAGCCGTCTCTAAAGCATAACCCCAAAATGATAGCGGTAAATCAGTAAGAGACATCATAGATCGTACCATATCTAGTAAAGTACGATTATGATGTTTGGACACACCATTACGCTGTGGTGTTCCAGGTGGCGTGAGTTGCAAAACTATTCCGCATTGTTTCAAATGTAGACCAAACTCGTAACTCAAATATTCTCCTCCACGATAAGATCATAGAAACTTTATTTTCTTGTTACGATGATTTTCCACTTCACTCTGAAATTCTTTGAAATTTTCAAATGTTTCAGACTTATGTTTCATTAAGTAGATATACCCATATCTGCTTAAATCATCTGTGAAGGTGAGAAAATAACGATACCCGCCGCGAGCCTCAATATTCATCAGACCACATACATCAGTATGTATGATTTACAACAAGTCTGTTGCTCGCTCCATTGTTCCGGAGAACGGCGTTTTAGTCATCTTGCCCATGAGGCATGGTTCGCAAGTACCAAGTAATTCATAATCAAGTGATTCCAGAAGTCCATCAATATGGAGTTTCTTCATGCGCTTTACACCAATATGACCTAAACGGTAGTGCCACAAATAAGTTGCACTATCATTATCAACTTTGCATCTTTTGGCTTCAACATTATGAATATGTGTGTCACTACTATCGAGATTTAACACAAATAGACCACTCTTCAAGGGTGCATGACCATAAAAGATATTACTCATATAAATAGAATAACCATTATTCCCAGATTTAAATGAATAACCGTCTTGCATCAAACCAGATCCAGATATAATGTTCATGCTCAACGCTAGCACCAAATAACAATTATTTAGGTCTAAAACTAACCCCGAAGGTAGATGTAGAGGTAGCGTGCCGACGACGATCACATCAACTTTCGAACCATTTCCCATGCGCATCGTCACCTCGTCCTTAGCCAGTCTTCGCTTAATCCACAGTCCCTGTTTCGAGTTGCAAATATTAGCAACAGAACCAGTATCAAATACCCAGGTGCTACTGCAAGCTCTGGTAAGGTACACATCAATAACATGTATATCACATATACCTTTGTTCACCTTGCCATCCTTCTTATCCGCCAAATACTTGGGGCAGTTCCGCTTCCAGTGACCAGTCCCTTTGCAGTAGAAGCACTCAGTCTCAGGTTTAGGTCCAGATTTGGGTTTCTTTTCTTGAGCAGCAACTTGCTTGTCGTTCTTCTTGAAGTTCCCCTTCTTCTTCCCTTTACCCGTTTTCTTGAAACTGGTGATTTTGTTAACCATCAACACTTGATGCTCCTTTTTGATTTCTACCTCCGCAGCCTTTAGCATCGCGAAGAGCTCGGGAATTGTCTTATCCATCCCTTGCATATTATAGTTCATCACGAAGCTCTTGTAGCTTGGTGGCAGTGATTGAAGAATTCTGTCAATAACACTATCATCCAGAAGATTAACTCACAGTTGAATCAAGTGATTGCAGTACCTAGACATTCTGAGTATATGCTCACTGACAGAACTATTCTCCTCCATCTTGCAGCTATAGAACTTATTGGAGACTTCATATCTCTCAATCTGGGCATTTGCTTGAAATATTAACTTCAACTCCTGGAACATCTCATATGCTCCATGACATTCAAAACGTCCTTGAAGTCCCGGTTCTAAGCCGTAAAGCATGGCACATTAAACTATTGAGTAGTCATTAACACGTGACTGCCAGGCATTCACAATGTCTGCAGTTGCTGGCGCGGGTGGTACACTGATGACCCACAAGTATAGGGGATCTATCGTAGTCCTTTCGGTAAGTAAGAGTGTCGAACCCAACGAGGAGCAGAAGGAAATGATAAGCGGTTTTCAGGAAGGTATTCTCTGCAAGTACTGAAATAAGTGGTAACAGATAGTTTTGTGATATGATAAATTGTAACGAGCAACAAGTAACAAAACTACATAAAGTGCAGCAAGGTGGCCCAATCCTTTTGTAGCAAAGGACAAGTCGGAACAAACTCTTATAATAGGAAAAGCGCTCCCGAGGACACATGGGAATATCATCAAGCTAGTTTTCCTCACGTTCATATGATTCACATTCGATACTTTGATAATTTGATCTATGGGTGGACTAGTGCTTGGGTGCTGTTCTTACTTGAACAAGCATCCCACTGATGATTAACCTCTATTGCAAGCATCCGCAACTACAACAAAAGTATTAAGGTAAACCTAACCATAGCATGAAACATATGGATCCAAATGAGCCCCTTATGAAGCAACACATAAACTAGGGTTTAAGCTTCTGTCACTCTAGCAACCCATCATCTACTTATTACTTCCCAATGCCTTCCTCTAGGCCCAAATAATGGTGAAGTGTTATGTAGTCGATGTTCACATAACACCACTAGAGGCTAGACAACATACATCTTATCAAAATATCAAACGAATACCAAATTCACATGACTACTCATAGCAAGACTTCTCCCTTGTCCTTAGGAACGAACATAATTACTCACAAAGCATATTCATGTTCATAATCAGAGGGGTAATAATATGCATATAGGATCTGAACATATGATCTTCCACCAATTAAACCAACTAGCATCAACTACAAGGAGTAATCAACACTACTAGCAACCTACTAGCACCAATCCCGGGCTTTGAGACAAGAATTGTATACAAGAGATGAACTAGGGTTTGGAGATGAGATGGTGCTGGTGAAGATGTTGATGGAGATTGCCCTCTCCCGATGAGAGGAGCGTTGGTGATGACGATGGTGATGATTTCCCCCTCCGGGAGGGAAGTATCCCCGACAGAACAGCTCTGCCGGAGCTCTAGATTGGATCCGCCAAGGTTCCGCCTCATGGCGGCGGAGTCTCATCCCGAAAAGTTCCTTCCTATTTTTTTCTCATCGAAAGACCTCATATAGGAGAAGATGGGCATCGGCGAGCCCCCAGGGGGCCCACGAGGTAGGGGGCGCGCCCTAGGGGGGCCCCACCCTCGTGAGCAGGGTGTGGGCCCCCTGGCCTTCATCTTTGGCATGGATTTTTCTTTATTTCTTTTAAGACGTTCCGTGGAGTTTCAGGACTTTTGGAGTTGCGCAGAATAGGTCTCTAATATTTTCTCCTTTTCCACACCAGAATTCCAGCTGCCGGCATTCTCCCTCTTTATGTAAACCTTGTAAAATAAGAGAGAATAGCCATAAGTATTGTGATATAAAGTGAAATAACAGTCCATAATGCGATAAATATCGATATAAAAGCATGATGCAAAATGGATGTATCAGCTCCCCCAAGCTTAGACCTCGCTTGTCCTCAAGCGAAAAGCCGATAAAAATAAATATGTCCTCATGTTTAGAGGTAAAGGCGTCGATAAAAATAAAATACGAACATGAAGGCATCATGATTATTCTCATAATGGCAACATATATAGATTTTGTCATATGATTACTTATGTTCAAGTGATGATCTATTCACAATGCAAAAGTATAAATCATAAACCTTATTGGGCTCCAACAAACTATAATCTCAGTCATTGAAGCAATTGCAATCTATCATAACATCGGAAAGAGTCTATGTCAGAGCTAAAAAGCAAGTCCACATACTCAACTATCATTTAGTCCTCCATAATTGCTAACACTCACGCAATACTTGTGGTTACAGAGTTTTAATCAGACACAGAGAAAGATAGGGGCTTATAGTTTTGCCCCACAACCTTTTACCTCAAGGGTAATGTCAACAATAATGGTTCATGCTCCCCTACATCCAATTAGATATATATATCATGTTCTTTCCAACATGCTGAGCTTGCCAAAGGATAAAATGAAAAAGGAAAGGTGAAGATCACCGTGACTCTTGCATAAGGTAGAAGAGAATAATAAAGGATAGGCCCTTCGCAGAGGGAATCAGAGGTTGCCATGCGCTTTTATGGTTGGATATATAAAATCTCAATGCGAACGTCACTTTATATTGCCCCTTGTGATATGAACCTTTATTATGCAGTCCGTCGCTTTTATTACTTCCACATCACAAGATCATATAAAGCTTATTTCTCCCACACCAATCAATCATACATATTTAGAGCAATTTTTATTGCTTTGCACCGATGACAACTTACTTGAAGGATCTTACTCAATCCATAGGTAGATATGGTGGACTCTCATGGCAAAACTGGTTTAGGGATATTTGGAAGCACAAGTAGTATTTCTACTTGGTGCTGAGAATTTGGCTAGCATGAGGGGGAAAGGCAAGCTCAACAAGTTAGAGGAACCATGACAACATACTTTATCTCAGATATAAGAAAGACATAACTCATTACGTTGTCTTCCTTGTCCAACATCAACTCTTTAGCATGTCATATTTTAATGAGTGCTCCCAATCATAAAAGATGTCAATGATAATATATCTATATGTGAAAACCTCTCTTTCCTTATTACTTCCTATTAATTGCAACAATGACCAAAGCTATGTCTGCCAACTCCCAACAACTTTTAATCATCATACTCTTTCTATGTGAAGTCATTACTCTCAATAAGATCAATATGAACTTTTTGTTTCTTTTTATTCTTTTTCTCTTTTCTTTTATTCACCCAAGATCATGGCAAAATAATCAAGCCCTTGACTCAACACTAATCTTTATTATATATAGCTCACGGACTCGATTACATAGAGAGATCATAAAGCAAAACTCAAAACTAGATCATGCCATAAACTTTATTCTACTAGATCAAGATACTACTAATAGGATTGAACTAAGAAAAACAGTAAAGATAGGAGTTGTGATTGTGATACGATACCGAGGCACCTCCCCCAAGCTTGGCAGTTGCCAAGGGGAGTGCCCATACCCATGTGATTATGTCTCCTTCTTTGTTGTCGGTGTAATATTCTTGGCGATGATTCCCCTCAGGATGCGGTTCTCCTCCTCGAGCTTATTGACTTGCTGTTTGAGGTCCATTATTTCCTTACAAAGCTTTCCTGTGAAAGCTAAAGCTCCTTGCACCCAAGGGTGTTGCATAGCTGCGGGAGAACAAGTAACACTCCTCTTCATATTTTCATAAGAAAGAAATCTAACATTAGAAGGGATAACCGAGTTTGGAATAGCTGAGCTCTATAGTTCCCCCGTCGTGAACCCAGCTCGGAGGCGAGAGGTGACTTCTTGATCCTCCATGGCATCTACTCTCATCAAGTCATCCTCCATCTCTTCCTCCGTTGCTGGCCCAAAGTGGTCAGCATCACTGTTTGCCCTTGGTTCCGGTGCAGGGTTAGATACCCGGCTCTCCCCGATTGACTCTTGAGAAGACATCTTGCTCTAATCTGCAGCAGCAACAGCTCGAAAAAACAGAAGAAATTTGCGTGATACGGGAGTCAAAACCTCCGGGAGAATGGAGAATATATAATGAATTTTTACCGACCAAAATACGTAACCTGCAAGAAAACGGAGTCCGGAGGGCACACGAGGCGCTCACGAGGTAGGGGGCGCGCCCAGGGGGTAGGGCGCGCCCACCACCCTCGTGGGGACCTCGTGTCCTTCCCAGATTGCTACTTATTTTTCTATTTTTCTAAATATTCCAAAACGGAGAAATATTGCCTTAAAAATTGTTTTGGAGTCGGTTTACTTACCGCACCACGTACCTATTCCTTTTCGGAGTCTGAAACGTTCCGGAAAGTGTCCCTTATGTATTCCTCCGGGGTTAAGGTTTCAATAATATTGGTTTCAACATTTATGGGATTACCTGAGATATAATGTTTGATTCTTTGACCATTTACCACATTCGGATTTGTGCCCTCGAAATTGTTGATTTTTATGGCACCGGAACGATAGACATCTTCGATGACGTAGGGGCCTTCCCATTTAGAGAGAAGTTTTCCTGCAAAAAATCTTAAACGAGAGTTGTATAGTAATACATAATCACCTACATTAAACTCACGCTTTTGTATCCTTTTGTCATGCCATCTTTTAACTTTTTCTTTAAACAACTTGGCATTTTCATAAGCTTGGGTTCTCCATTCATCAAGTGAGCTAATATCAAATAACCTCTTCTCACCGGCAAGTTTAAAATCATAGTTGAGCTCTTTAATAGCCCAATATGCCTTATGTTCTAGTTCGAGAGGTAAGTGACATGCTTTTCCATAAACCATTTTATACGGAGACATACCCATAGGATTTTTGTATGCAGTTCTATAAGCCCATAATGCATCATCAAGTTTCTTAGACCAATTCTTTCTAGACCTATTAACAGTCTTTTGCAAAATTAATTTGAGCTCTCTATTGCTCAACTCTACTTGACCACTAGACTGTGGGTGATAAGGAGATGCAATTCTATGATTAACATCATATTTAGCAAGCATTTTACGGAAAGCACCATGAATAAAGTGTGAACCACCATCAGTCATTAAATATCTAGGGACTCCAAACCTCGGAAAAATAACTTCTTTAAGCATTTTAATAGAAGTGTTATGATCAGCACTACTAGTTGGAATAGCTTCTACCCACTTAGTAACGTAATCAACAGCAACTAGAATATGTGTGTATCCATTAGAGGCAGGAAAAGGTCCCATATAATCAAAGCCCCAAACATCAAATGGTTCAATAACAAGAGAATAATTCATAGGCATTTCTTGACGTCTACTAATATTACCAATTCTTTGACATTCATCACAAGACAAGACAAACTTACGGGCATCCTTGAAGAGAGTAGGCCAATAAAAACCAGATTGCAATACCTTATGTGCAGTTCTATCTCCAGCGTGGTGTCCTCCATAAGACTCGGAATGACACTTGCGTAGGATCTGTTCCTGTTCATGCTCAGGTACACAACGTCTAATAACACCATCTACTCCTTCTTATAAAGATGTGGGTCATCCCAAAAGTAATGTCTTAAATCATAGAAAAACTTTTTCTTTTGCTGGTATGTGAAGCTAGGTGGTATAAACTTAGCAACAATATAATTAGCATAATCAGCATACCATGGAGTACTACGAGAAGTACTTATAACATTTAATTGTTCATCAGGAAAGTCATCATTAATAGGTAGTGGGTCATCAAGAATATTTTCTAACCTAGACAAGTTGTCTGCAACGGGGTTCTCAGCTCCCTTTCTATCAACAATATGCAAATCAAATTCTTGTAGCAAGAGAACCCATCTAATAAGTCTAGGTTTAGCATCTTTCTTTTCCATAAGATATTTAATAGCAGCATGATCAGTGTGAATAGTTACTTTAGAATCAACAATATAAGATCTGAACTTATCACAAGCAAATACAACTGCTAAAAGCTCTTTTTCAGTAGTAGCATAATTTCTTTGAGCATTGTCTAGAGTCTTACTAGCATAATGAATAACATTTAATTTCTTATCAACTCTTTGACCTAGAACAGCACCTACAACATAATCACTAGCATCACACATAATTTCAAAGGGTAAGTTCCAATCAGGTGGCTGAACAATAGGTGCAGTGACTAATGCTTTCTTAAGTATTTCAAATGCTTCTACACAATCATCATCAAAGACAAATGGTATATCTTTTTGCAATAAATTAGTCAGAGGCCGAGAAATTTTTGAGAAGTCCTTAATGAACCTCCTATAAAATCCGGCGTGACCAAGGAAACTTCTTATACCTTTGATGTCCTTGGGACATGGCATCTTTTCAATAGCATCAACCTTGGCTTTATCAACTTCAATACCTCTTTCAGAAACTTTGTGCCCCAAGACAATACCTTCATTAACCATAAAGTGGCACTTTTCCCAATTCAAGACAAGATTAGTTTCTTCACATCTCTGCAAAACTCGATCAAGATTGCTCAAGCAATCATCAAAAGAGGAACCATAGACGGAAAAGTCGTCCATGAAAACCTCACAAATCTTTTCACAAAAGTCAGAGAATATAGCCATCATGCATCTTTGAAAGGTAGCAGGTGCATTACATAAACTAAAAGGCATACGTCTATAAGCAAAAGTACCAAAAGGGCATGTAAAAGTAGTCTTTGATTGATCTTTAGCCGACACAGGTATTTGAGAGAAACCAGAATAACCATCTAGAAAGCAATAGTGTGTATGTTTGCATAATCTTTCTAGCATTTGATCAATAAAAGGTAAGGGGTAATGATCTTTCTTAGTAGCTTTATTTAATTTGCGGAAATCAATTACCATCCTATAACCTGTGATAATTCTTTGTGGAATCAATTCATCTTTATCATTAGGGACAATAGTAATACCTCCCTTCTTAGGGACACAATGGACAGGACTTACCCACTCACTATCAGCAACGGGATAGGTTATACCTGCCTCCAGAAGCTTGAGTATTTCTTTTCTTACCACTTCTTTCATTTTAGGATTCAGACG
This sequence comes from Triticum aestivum, assembly GCF_018294505.1. Lineage (NCBI taxonomy): Eukaryota > Viridiplantae > Streptophyta > Magnoliopsida > Poales > Poaceae > Triticum > Triticum aestivum. The sequence continues at coordinate 452,744,245 of NC_057800.1, forward strand.
TCGTTGAGGATCACGAACTGGTTTGGCATCTGCTTCCAAATTTATTTTATGTTGACATAGAGTGGGACTAATGCCCTTAAGATCATCAAGAGTATATCCAATAGCAGCACGATGCTTCTTCAGAGTTTTCAATAATCTTTCTTCTTCATGCTCTGAAAGGTTAGCACTAATAATAACAGGATATATCTTCTTTTCATCAAGATAAGCATATTTAAGATTATCAGGCAAAGGTTTAAGCTCAAACACGGGATCACCCTTGGGTGGAGGAGGATCCCCTAAATTTCAACAGGCAAGTTGTGATGCAGAATAGGTTCCTGTTTAAAGAATACTTCATCTATTTCCCTTCTTTCATTCATGAACATATCATTTTCATGGTCTAGCAAATAGTGTTCTAAAGGATCACTAGGAGGCACGGCAATAGAAGCAAGACCAATAATTTCATCCTTACTAGGTAATTCTTCCTCACGATGTTGTTTACTAAATTTAGAGAAATTAAACTCATGAACCATATCATCCAAGCCAACAGTAACAATATTCTTAGTGCAGTCTATGGTAGCATTGACAGTATTTAAGAAGGGTCTACCAAATATAATGGGACAAAAGCTATCTTGCGGAGAAGTAAGAACAAGAAAATCAGCAGGATATTTAGTTTTCCCACACAAGACTTCAACATCTCTAACAATTCCAATTGGTGCAATAGTATCTCTATTGGCAAGTTTAATAGTAACATCAATATCTTCTAACTCAAGAGGTGCAATTTCATTCTTAATTTCTTTGTATAAGTCATGAGGTATAACACTAGCACTAGCACCCATATCACATAAGCCATGATAACAATGATCTCCTATTTTAACAGAAATAACAGGCACGCCTACCACAGGTCTATGTTTATCTTATCACAAGGTTTAGCAATTCTAGCAGTTTCACCTTCGAACTGAATAACATGCCCATCAATATTATCAGACAAGAGATCTTTAACAATAGCAATATTAGGTTCTACTTTAACTTGCTCAGGAGGTGTATAAGTTCTAATATTGCTTTTACGAACAACAGTTGAAGCTTTAGCATGATCCTTTATTCTAACAGGGAAAGGTGGTTTCTCAATATAAGAAGTAGGAACAATAGGATCATTATAAGTGACAGTCTTTTCTTCAACTTTAATAGGTGCAGCTACTTTTACTTCTATGGGAGGATGATATTTAAACCACTTCTCCTTAGGGAGATCAACATAAGTAGCAAAAGATTCACAGAAAGAAGCTACTATCTCAGAGTCAAGTCCATATTTAGTGCTAAACTTACGGAAAATATCGGTATCCATAAAAGATTTAACACAATCAAACTTAGGTGTCATACCTGACTCCTTACCTTCGTCGAGGTCCCAATCTTCAGAGTTGCGTTTAATTCTATCCAATAAATTCCATCTGAATTCAATAGTCTTCATCATAAAAGAGCCAGCACAAGAAGTATCGAGCATGGTGCGATTGTTTTCAGAAAGCCGAGCATAAAAACTTTGCATAATTATTTCTCTCTGGAGCTCATGATTGGGGCATGAATATAACATTGATTTAAGCCTCCCCCAAGCTTGAGCGATGCTTTCTCCTTCGCGAGGCCAGAAATTATATATATAATTGCGATCACGATGAACAAGATGCATAGGGTAATACTTTTGATGAAATTCCAGCTTCAATCTTTTATAGTCCCATGATCTCATATCATCACATAGCCTATACCATATCAATGCGTCTCCCTTCAAAGATAAAGGGAAGACCTTCTTCTTAGCAACATCATCGGGTATACCTGCAAGCTTAAATAATCCACAAACTTCATCCACATATATTAAGTGCTCATCAGGATGCTTTGTTCCATCTCCTGTAAAAGGATTAGCTAGCAGTTTTTCCATCATAGCCGCAAGGAAATTCAAAAGGAGTTTCATTTTCAATAGGTTCAGTAGGTTGAGGAGCAACTCTTTGCTCTACTGGACGGGGTGAAGATACCCCGAACAAGCCCCTCAGAGAATTACTTTCCATAGTAACAAGTGACAGTAAATTTCAGCACACTATATAAATTTTTCCTTACCAAATTCCACCTACCAAAGGCGCTACACTCCCCGGCAACGGCGCCAGAAAAGAGTCTTGATGACCCACAAGTATAGGGGATCTATCGTAGTCCTTTCGATAAGTAAGAGTGTCGAACCCAACGAGGAGCAGAAGGAAATGATAAGCGGTTTTCAGCAAGGTATTCTCTGCAAGTACTGAAATAAGTGGTAACAGATAGTTTTGTGATAGGATAAATTGTAACGAGCAACAAGTAACAAAAGTAAATAAAGTGCAGCAAGGTGGCCCAATCCTTTTGTAGCAAAGGACAAGCCGGAACAAACTCTTATAATAGGAAAAGCGCTCCCGAGGACACATGGGAATATCGTCAAGCTAGTTTTCATCACGTTCATATGATTCGCGTTCGATACTTTGATAATTTGATATGTGGGTGGACCGGTGCTTGGGTGCTGTTCTTACTTGAACAAGCATCCCACTTATGATTAACCTCTATTGCAAGCATCCGCAACTACAACAAAAGTATTAAGGTAAACCTAACCATAGCATGAAACATATGGATCCAAATCAGCCCCTTACGAAGCAACGCATAAACTAGGGTTTAAGCTTCTGTCACTCTAGCAACCCATCATCTACTTATTACTTCCCAATGCCTTCCTCTAGGCCCAAATAATGGTGAAGTGTTATGTAGTCGACGTTCACATAACACCACTAGAGGCTAGACAACATACATCTTATCAAAATATCAAACGAATACCAAATTCACATGACTACTCATAGCAAGACTTCTCCCTTGTCCTCAGGAACGAACGTAATTACTCACAAAGCATATTCATGTTCATAATCAGAGGGGTAATAATATGCATATAGGATCTGAACATATGATCTTCCACCAATTAAACCAACTAGCATCAACTACAAGGAGTAATCAACACTACTAGCAACCTACTAGCACCAATCCCGGACTTTGAGACAAGAATTGGATACAAGAGATGAACTAGGGTTTGGAGATGAGATGGTGCTGGTGAAGATGTTGATGGAGATTGCCCTCTCCCGATGAGAGGAGCGTTGGTGATGACGATGGTGATGATTTCCCCCTCCGGGAGGGAAGTATCCCCGGCAGAACAGCTCTGCCGGAGCTCTAGATTGGATCCGCCAAGGTTCCGCCTCGTGGCGGCGGAGTCTCGTCCCGAAAAGTTCCTTCTTATTTTTTTCTCATCGAAAGACCTCATATAGGAGAAGATGGGCATCAGAGAGCCACCAGGGGGCCCACGAGGTAGGGGGCGCGCCCTAGGGGGGGGGGGCGCCCCCCACCCTCGTGAGCAGGGTGTTGGGCCCCCTGGCCTTCATCTTTGGCGTGGATTTTTCTTTATTTCTTTTAAGACGTTCCGTGGAGTTTCAGGACTTTTGGAGTTGCGCAGAATAGGTCTCTAATATTTGCTCCTTTTCCAGACCAGAATTCCAGCTGCCGGCATTCTCCCTCTTTATGTAAACCTTGTAAAATAAGAGAGAATAGCCATAAGTATTGTGATATAAAGTGAAATAATAGTCCATAATGCGATAAATATCGATATAAAAGCATGATGCAAAATGGACGTATCATACACCTAGCGGTGCTTCCAGGACGTAATACTTCTGTGCAGCAATGAGGATAATCCTCAAGTTACGGACCCAGTCCGTGTAATTGCTACCATCATCTTTCAACTTTGCTTTCTCAAGGAACGCATTAAAATTCAACGGAACAACAGCACGGGCCATCTATCTACAATAACATAGACAAGCAAAATACTATCAGGTACTAAGTTGATGATAAATTTAAGTTCAATTAATCATATTACTTAAGAAGTCCCACTTAGGTAGACATTCCTCTAATCATCTAAGTGATCACGTGATCCATATCAACTAAACCATAATCGATCATCACGTGAAATAGAGTAGTTTTCAATGGTGAACATCACTATGTTGATCATATCTACTATATGATTCACGCTCGACCTTTCGGTCTCAGTGTTCCAAGGCTATATCTGCATATGCTAGGCTCGTCAAGTTTAACCCGAGTATCCTACGTTTGTAAAACTGTCTTACACCCGTTGTAGATGAACATTGAGCTTATCACACCCGATCATCACGTGGTGTCTCGGCACGACGAACTTTGGCAACGGTGCATACTCAGGGAGAACACTTTTGCCTTGAAATTTAGTGAGAGATCATCTTATAATGCTACCGTCAAACAAAGTAGAATAAGGTGCATAAAGGATAAACATCACATGCAATCAATATAAGTGATATGATATGGCCATCATTATCTTGTGCCTTTGATCTCCATCTCCAAAGCACCATCATGATCACCATCGTCACCGGCGCGACACCTTGATCTCCATCGTAGCATCGTTGTCGTCTTGCCAACTATTGCTTCTACGACTATCGCTACCGCTTAGTGATAAAGTAAAACAATTACAGGGTGATTGCATTGCATACAATAAAGCGACAACCATATGGCTCCTGCCAGTTGCCGATAACTCCGTTACAAAACATGATCATCTCATACAATAAATATAGCATCATGTCATGACCATATCACATCACAACATGCCCTGCAAAAACAAGTTAAACGTCCTCTACTTTGTTGTTGCAAGTTTTACGTGGCTGCTACGGGCTGAGCAAGAACCATTCTTACCTACGCATCAAAACCACAACGATAGTTTGTCAAGTTAGTGCTGTTTTAACCTTCTCAAGGACCGGGCGTAGCCACACTCGGTTCAAGTAAAGTTGGAGAAACTGACACCCGCCAGCCACCTGTGTGCAAAGCACGTCGGTAGAACCAGCCTCGCGTAAGCATACGCGTAATGTCGGTCCAGGCCACTTCATCCAACAATACCGCCGAACCAAAGTATGACATGCTGGTAAGCAGTATGACTTGTATCGCCCACAACTCACTTGTGTTCTACTCGTGCATATAACATCTACGCAATAACCTGGCTCGGATGCCACTATTGAGGAATGTAGTAATTTCAAAAAAATTCCCTACGCACACACATGATCATGGTGATGCATAGCAACGAGAGGGGAGAGTGTGTCCACGTACCCTCGTAGACCGAATGCAGAAGCGTTAGCACAACGCGGTTGATGTAGTCGTACGTCTTCACGATCCGACCGATCCAACTACCAAACGCACGGCACCTCCGAGTTCTACACACGTTCAGCTCGATGACGTCCCGCGAGCTCCGATCCAGCAAAGCTTGATAGGAGAGTTTCGTCAGCATGATGGCGTGGTGACAGTGATTGATGCTACCGACGCAGGGCTTCGCCTAAGCACCGCTACGATATGATCAAGGTGGATTATGGTGGAGGGGGCACCGCACACGGCTAAGAGATCAATGATCAATTGTTGTGTCTATGGGGTGCCCCCTGCCCCCGTATATAAAGGAGCAAACGGGGGAGGCTGGCCAGCCCTCTATGGCACGCCAGGAGGAGGATTCCTCCTCCTAGTAGGAGTAGTACTCCCCTCTTTCCTACTCCTACTAGGAGGGGGAAAGGAAGGGGGGAGGGACAAGGAAAGGGGGCGCCGCCCCCTTCTCCTAGTACAATTCGGACCAGAGGGGGAGGGGCACGCGACCTGCCCTAGGCCAGCCCTCTCTCTCCACTAAGTCCCATAAGGCCCATTATTTCTCCGGGGGGGGGTCGGTAACCCTCCGCCACTCCGGTTTTCTTCGAAACCACCCAGAACACTTCCGGTGTCCGAATATAGTCGTCCAATATATCGATCTTTACGTCTCGACCATTTCGAGACTCCTCGTCATGTCCGTGATCATATCCGGGACTCTGAACTACCTTCGATACATCAAAACACAAAAACTCATAATACCGACCGTCACCGAACTTTAAGCGTGCGGACCCTACGGGTTCGAGAACTATGTAGACATTACCGAGACACGTCTCCGGTCAATAACCAATAGAGGAACCTGGATGCTCATATTGGCTCCCACATATTCTACAAAGATCTTTATCGGTCAAACTGCATAACAACATACGTTGTTCCCTTTGTCATCGGTATGTTACTTGCCCGAGATTCGATCGTCGATATCTCAATACCTAGTTCAATCTCGTTACCAGCAAGTCTCTTTACTCATTCCGTAATACATCATCTCGCAACTAACTCATTAGTTACAATGCTTGCAAGGCTTATAGTGATGTGCATTACTGAGTGGGCCCAGAGATACCTCCCCGACAATCGGAGTGACAAATCCTAATCTCGAAATACACCAACTCAACAAGTACCTTCGGAGACACCCGTAGAGTACCTTTATAATCACCCAGTTACGTTGTGACGTTTGGTAGCACACAAAGTATTCCTCCGGTAAATGGGAGTTGCACAATCTCATAGTCATAGGAACATGTATAAGTCATGAAGAAAGCAATAACAACATACTAAACGATCAAGTGCTAAGCTAACAGAATGGGTCAAGTCAATCACATCATTCTCCTAATGATGTGATCCTGTTAATCAAATGACAACTCATGTCTATGGCTAGGAAACATAACCATCTTTGATCAACGAGCTAGTCAAGTAGAGGCATACTAGTGACACTCTGTTTGTCTATGTATTCACACATGTATCATGTTTCCGGTTAATGCAATTCTAGCATGAATAATAAACATTTATCATGATATAAGGAAATAAATAATAACTTTATTATTGCCTCTAGGGCATATTTCCTTCACCTACATCATCTGAGTTGATCATAAAAGGTAATGACAAAGGTACTGATCTTCCACCTCCACATGAGTATGATGAATGCCTTGTCAATTTCAATGCACCATGTGATGACCTACCCACTACTTTGATCACATCACCTATTTTAGAGGACTATGTTGATGATTTGACTTTTCCATGTGATCAAACAAATGCAATATCAACAATGTCGAGTGCACCCATTGAATTAACTGTTGATGCAGAAGAACCATGTGAATCAGGGACTAAATCAAATTTGGATCAAATACATTTGAAAATAATTGTGCCAATCTTTAATCATTTTGATATGACCTCTAATCTTGGTGATGATTATGTGACCAATGACTTATTGCATGTCTGCTTATTTAAGCATGTTGTAGCATGTAAATTTGATGCAAGTAAGGTTTATTCACCAATGTTTGGATGGTTTAATGATGAACATTATCAACCTTTTGAAATGAATAAGAGCTTCACTTATATGTGCAAACTGAGTTGCAATATTTTCATGCCTTCTACTTCTTGTGATAATTATTTGGCTTCGGATTTTATGAACTATGAAAGTTACTCATGTATACATGTGTCATATGTGCAAAAACCAAGGGAAGTAAAAATGGATGACATATACATATACAACATGTACACCTTGTCTCTTTTGTTAGCCACATTTCAGATTAAGCAACGCTGAGGACGGCTTTGTTTTCAAGAAGGGAAGGATGATGAGGACATGACTACCTTGGATACAACCAAAAATATTGCATACATGTATATTTGTGAGGTGATTTCTAATGCAAACTATGCAATAATTTATTTATGTCATCCAGAACAAAGATATTTCACAAACTTTTGTGTCATGTTTAATTGCAGGTGTATGGGACGTTTGTACAATCCACATATGAAGATAAGGGAAAAAGAGAAGTTTATGTGCTGTTCGAAAAGTCTTCTCACGTCACTTTTGGGGCCAAAAGAAGATAGAGTCCAAGTCTCTCACGTTCTGGATTCAGATTCGGACTACATAGACATACCTGACTCAAAACGACAAAAACTCTTTCATATGGACTCCGAATTGGGTGACTCTTTTTTTTGTTGGAAAGTAGATTTTGTGATCTTTCCAAGCCAATTGGATTCACCTTAAAATTCATCCAGACGTTGAGTTATCGACGAAACAATCTGACGCTGCAGCAGAATCCGAGTCAAACTACAAGTCCAAAGGTGTTGCATCACCTCCACTTGGGCTCATGAGCCTTGTAGGACCTAGGGTTAGTTTTAGGCTGCCTTGGGACGTCCTCCCACCTCCTTGGCCGCCACCCCTAGCTCCTAGATAAGTAGATCAATCTAGTAGCTTTTTCCTTGGGTTTTATGTAGTTAAAAGTTAGCCATTGCTGCAACTTCGTGCACTTCATTTGTGTCCAACGATCAGACCAAGACCGCTTATGAAACCCCACTTTTATCAATACTTCATCCATATTCGCAATATTCAGATTGCATTATCATATTCTTGCTTGTTCTTCGATTGCGTGCAGGAATAGACCTTCGTATCAGGCTGATCGAGCTTCCAGCATCGTCAGTAACCTCGGGAGATTGGTTTAGCGATTGCTAAGGCACAACATCATGCATGTTTTTAGTCGGATCGTCAAAGTCGACTCCACCAAATCGATAGTTATCATCTCATCGAAAGATCGGGACACCCCGCCTCTATCACCGACTTTCACAAAGGTCTCAAGTAAAGTCAAGGTAACTGATGTCTACTACACAACCTTCTTCTTGTAGACGTTTTTGGGCCTCCAAGTGCAGAGGTTTGTAGGACAGTAGCAAATTTCCCTCAAGTGGATGACCTAAGGTTTATCAATCCGTGGGAGGCGTAGGATGAAGATGGTCTCTCTCAAGCAACCCTGCAACCAAATAACAAAGAGTCTCTTGTGTCCCCAACACACCCAATACAATGGTAAATTGCATAGGTGCACTAGTTCGGCGAAGAGATGGTGATACAAGTGCAATATGGATGGTAGATATAGGTTTTTGTAATCTAAAAATATAAAAAACAGCAAGGTAATTAATGATAAAAATGAGCGTAAATGGTATTGCAATGCGTTGAAACAAGGCCTAGGGTTCATACTTTCACTAGTGCAAGTTCCCTCAACAATAATAACATAATCGGATCATATAACTATCCCTTAACATGCAACAAAGAGTCACTCCAAAGTCACTAATAGCGGAGAACAAATGAAGAGATTATTGTAGGGTATGAAACCACCTCAAAGTTATCCTTTATGATCGATCTATTCAAGAGTCCGTAGTAAAATAACATGAAGCTATTATTTCCTTTCAATCTATCATAGAGTTCGTACTAGAATAACACCTTAAGACACAAATCAACCAAAACCCTAACGTCACCTAGATACTCCAATGTCACCTCAAGTATCCATGGGTATGATTATACGATATGCATCACACAATCTCAGATTCATCTATTCAACCAACACAAAGAACTTCAAAGAGTGCCCCAAAGTTTCTACCAGAGAGTCAAGGCGAAAATGTGTGCCAACCCCTATGCATAGGTTCATGGGCGGAACCTGCAAGTTGATCACCAAAACATACATCAAGTGGATCAATAAACCCCATTGTCACCACGGGTATCCCACACAAGACATACATCAAGTGTTCTCAAATCCTTAAAGACTCAATCCGATAAGATAACTTCAAAGGGAAAACTCAATACATTACAAGAGAGTAGAGGGGGAGAAACATCATAAGATCCAACTATAATAGCAATGTTCGCGATACATCAAGATCGTATCACCTCAAGAACACGAGAGAGAGAGAGAGATCAAACACATAGCTACTGGTACATACCCTCAGCGCCAAGGGTGAACTACTCCCTCCTCGTCATGGAGAGCGCCGGGATGATGAAGATGGCCACCGGAGAGGGATTCCCCCCTCCGGCAGGGTGCTAGAACGGGTCTAGATTGGTTTTTGGTGGCTATGGAGGCTTCTGGCGGCGGAACTCCCGATTTATTCTGCTCCCTGAAGTTTCTAGGGTATATGGATATATAGGAGGAAGAAGTACGTCGGTGGATCTCCGGGCTGTCCACGAGGCAGGGGCGCGCCCAGGGGGGGTGGGCACGCCCCCACCCTCCTGGGAAGCCCGGGACTCTTCTGGTCCGTCTCCGATACTCTGTGGGCTTCTTCTGGTCCAAAAATAAGTTCCGTGAAGTTTCAAGTCAATTGGACTCCGTTTAATTTTCCTTTTCTACAATACTTAAAAACAAGGAAAAAACAGAAACTGGCACTGGGCTCTAGGTTAATAGGTTAGTCCCAAAAATCATAGAAAATAGCATATACATGCATATAAAACATCCATGATTGATAATATAATAGCATGGAACAATCAAAAATTATAGATACATTGGAGACGTATGATACGTCTCCAACTTGTCTATAATTTTTGATTGCTCCATGCCATATTATCTTCTGTTTTGGACATTATTGGGCTTTATTATCCACTTTTATATTATTTTTGGGACTAACCTATTAACCGGAGGCCCAGCTCAGAATTGCTGTTCTTTTGCCTATTTTAGGGTTTCGAAGAAAAGGAATATCAAACGGAGTCCAAACAGAATGAAACCTTTGGGAACGTGATTTTTGGAATGAACAAGACCCAGGAGACTTGGACCCTACGTCAAGCAACCAACAGGGAGGCCACGAGGTAGGGGGCGCGCCTACCCACCCAGGCGTGGCCTCCACCCTCGTGGGCCCCCTGTTGCTCCACCGACGTACTTCTTCCTCCTATATATACCTACGTACCCCCAAACGATTAGATACAGAGCCAAAACCCTAATTCCACCGCCGTAACTTTCTGTATCCATGAGATCCCATTTTGGGGCCTGTTCCGGAGCTCCGTCGGAGGGGGCATCGATCATGGAGGGCTTCTACATCAACACCATAGCCTCTCCGATGAAGTGTGAGTAGTTTACCTCAGACCTTCGGGTCCATAGTTATTAGCTAGATGACTTCTTCTCTCTTTTTGGATCTCAATACAAAGTTCTCCCCCTCTCTTGTGGAGATCTATTGGATGTAATCTTCTTTTGTGGTGTGTTTGTTGAGACCAATGAATTGTGGGTTTATGATCAAGTTTATCTATGAACAATATTAGAATCTTCTCTGAATTCTTTTATGTATGCTTGGTTATCTTTGCAAGTCTCTTTGAATTATCAGTTTGGTTTGGCCTACTAGATTGATCTTTCTTGCAATGGGAGAAGTGCTTAGCTTTGGGTTCAATCTTGCGGTGTCCTTTCCCAGTGACAGTAGGGGCGGCAAGGCACATATTGTATTGTTGCCATCGAGGATAACAAGATGGGGTTTTCATCATATTGCATGAGTTTATCCATCTACATCATGTCATCTTGCTTAAAGCGTTACTCTGTTCTCTTGAATTAATACTCTAGATGCATGCTGGATAGCGGCCGATGTGTGGAGTAATAGTAGTAGATGCAGGCAGGAGTCAGTCTACTTGTCTCAGATGTGATGCCTATATACATCATCATACCTAGATATTCTCATAACTATGCTCAATTCTGTCAATTGCTCAACAGTAATTTGTTCACCCACCGTAAAATACTTATGCTCTTGAGAGAAGCCACTAGTGAAACCTATGGCCCCCGGGTCTATCTTCATCATATTAAATCTTCCAATACTTAGTTATTTTCATTGCTTTTATTTTACTTTGCATCTTTATCATAAAAATACCAAAAATATTATCTTATCATATCTATCAGATCTCACTCTCGTAAGTGACCGTGTAGGAATTGACAACCCCTTATCGCGTTGGTTGCGAGGATTTATTTGTTTTGTGTAGGTGCGAGGGACTCGCGCATAGCCTCCTACTGGATTGATACCTTGGTTCTCAAAAACTGAGGGAAATACTTACGCTACTTTGCTGCACCACCCTTTCCTCTTCAAGGGAAAACCAACGCAAGTGCTCAAGAGGTAGCAAGAAGGATTTCTGGCGCCATTGCCTGGGAGGTCTACGCAAAAGTCAACATACCAAGTACCCATCACAAACCCTTATCTCCCGCATTACATTATTTTCCATTTGCCTCTCATTTTCCTCTCCCCACTTCACCCTTGCCGTTTTATTCGCCCTTCTTCTGTTCGTCTTTCCATTTGCTTTGATGTCTTACTTGGCTCGTTTACTCGTTTGGTTGGAATAGTTGTTTATTTATTACTAAATAGTGAACCTAAGATCTATGAATCCTCATCCGCTTGCTAATATCTTTAAGAGATCCAATTATGTTGAACCAATTGCTAGTGAGTTTTGTGCACTAGATTATCTTTATGAAGTTTTGCTTGAAATTCGTGAATCTGAAAATTGCGATGAAGTATTTTATGAAGTGATTCACGATAGATCTTTGAATAAAAAGCATGATTGCAATGATGTTATTATAAATTCTATTAATGTCAATTGTGCTAATAATATGCAAAACCCTAAGCTTGGGGATGCTAGTTTTGCTATGTCCTCTACTTGTTGCAATGATCATGATTGGGGTGATTCTTCTTTTGATCTTGAAAATTTATTTAAGCCCCATGATGAATATGAGATTGATTATAATGTTTGCAATAATATTGAAAGTGGGTTTGGAAGAATGTCAACTTTAGATCCCACATATTTGGAGAATGTTCAATCTTATGAAGTTTTTGATAAAAGTGCGTTTGGAAAGGTCATGACTTAGGTAATGTTAATCCCATTATTTCGGAAAAGTGTCAACTTTGCATGCATGTGGATCATTGTGAGAATATTTTATGTGATAGCTATATTGTTGAATTTGCTTATGATCCTACATGTAATGTAACATCCCAAATTTTCAATTTGGAATGTTATACACTAGATCATCATTGCATATCATATTTTATTTCATTTTGGTTGATCCTAGAAAATTCTACGCAACTCAAGGACCCTCGGAGAGAGTTGGGGATTTTGTTATTTTCATATTTGAGTTTTCTCAAATTTTGAAAATAGGATCATTTGATTTTATTTATTTTATCTTCAATTATTTCTATTACAAAAATATGAGAGAGGGAATAAAATGACTTTCCCAAAATAAAGAAATATTGAGGATTTAATAAAAAAATCAAATAAGATTTATTTTGGTTTTATTTGCTATTTTATTTGAATTTAGGAAAAATGCGCGTTTTTCAAAATTGCATTTAGGCCGCAAATAAATGTTCATCCTGTGCGGCTCGATTTTAGAAGCCGGGGAAAATTTATTTCGGGATTTTTGGAGTCCGTTTAGTTTTCCTTTTATTTTCTTCTGAGCATAACTATTATAAAAAACGCGCAACCAACTTACCGGGCCGTGTCCGACCTGGACATCTGGCCCGGCCGGCTTTAAATAGCCGGGGAGGCCCAGCCGCCACCCCACCAAACCCTAGCCGCCGCCCTAGCCCGCCGCCGCCGCGCCGCCCGTCGCTTCCGCCCACCGCCGCCGCCGCCGGAGGTAGATCTCGCCGCCATTTTTTTTAAAACCGACCGGTTTTCCGTCGGTTTCGTTTGGTTTTTTTAGTTCGTTTTTTAAATAGATCGGTTTTTTTGGTTTATTTATTTAGCGAGCGTTCGCTCATTTGTTTGTTTTAACGAACGCGTTCTTCGATTAGATCCAGATAACGAACGTTCATTCATTAATCTGTTCGTCGTTTTCTTTTTCTCGGATTAAATTCGTGATTTTTTTGATCGCGATTCCTAATCCGTTTTTCGTTCTAGTCTAACTTTTCGCTCGTTTATCGGAATCAGGCGATTCAAGCGCGTGGAGTTTCGTCTCGAAACCCTCTTTCCGATTTACCAACTCGAACAAGTTTTTGTCACTGTAAAAATTGCCCTAGATCCAGAATAGTAAACGAAGCTTGTTTCTTTTGTCGTTTGTCTTTCGTTGCTTCGTTCGATTTGATTCTTTTTCCAACCGGAGTTCTTAAGTTGAACTTTCTGGTTAGATATCTTATTCGAGTTTTACCTGTGCATTTGCCGAGTGCTTATTGTATGCTTGTTTGTTTGCGATAGAGTACCCGGAGTGCGCCGCTTGCTACTTCAAATCGCTAGGTTTTGCGGATCATCAGCAAGGCAAGTAACACTTTGATCATACCTCCTACTACCCAGTTTTTATTGCATTAGATCAATCCTCACACATTGCATGATTAGGATCTAATTAAATTGTGGGTTCTGGGAAGTAGTTGAGGTAGTGCCTATTACCTATTTATTATCAAACCTTTGGGAGTTACTTCTACGTTTGCTTATTATGCCATGCTATGCTAGTAGATGTGTATTGGGTGAGTGAAATCCATGACAGATGTGAGATTGTTAAATTAATGGTTTATCTAAGGTGGCAACTTAAATACACATCTGGGTGGATTGAGGCACCTGGGTATTCCAGCGATTGCCTGTTTTCTTTTGGACCGCCACTCAGGCTCAAAGGGATCATGAGATTATTCATACTAGAAACTTCCGTGTGCAGCCACAAGCTACTATGGGCTCTAGCATAGTTGACTAAGTCGTGCGAACTCTTACAGTGGTAGACTAGCAGATGTAGGGGAAAGTAGGTGTAATGGTCTACCCGATCGTAAGGTGTGAGCGCTTCTGAAAGACTATGTCTCAGTCATCCATTTCTCAAACACCATGTAGTGCGAGAATCCCAATGGAGGCGATCGAGTCTTGTGGGGAAAAGTGCGCAAACCTCTGCAGAGTGTATAAACTAATCATGGTTAGCCGTGTCCCCGGTTATGGACATCTTGAGTATCTAGTACCTGGATTATCGTGTGAATCTCATCATGTTACTCAAAAATTAATTTTGTTGGGTTTTGTTTAATGATGATGCTTAATTGGGATTGAGAATGCTGTCAACCATTCTCAATGTTTAACAACTACCATGATAGTTAAATAAAATTTATTCCTTTGCAGTAGGGAAAAATTGGCTTTACGCAAAACTGTAACCATAGAGCTTTCCACCAGCCAAATATGCATATAGTATAGCCTATTACTTTCATTGCATCTCTATGTGTTACCTTGCCAGCATATTCCATGTGATGACCCGTTTCGGGCTGCAATGTTCATGTTGCAGACTTTTCAGACGGCGATTAAGGTGCTTTTAGGTCGTGGTTCTATACTCAGTGATGCCGTTGGAGTTGATGGACTCACTTATCTTCCAAGCCTTCCACTGTTATCGTTTTTAGATGGCCTTAAGCCATATTTATTTTAATAAGTTCTCTTTTGAGACACTCGATGTAATAAGTGTGTGATTGCTACTCTGTTATAAATCCTTCAAGTACTGTGTGGTGTTCTACAGTAGCATCGAGCTGATAGTAGCAGATGATTGGCTCGGTAAGACAACAAGGGAGTTGACCACCGCAGGATGCACAGATGCAGAAAAGGTGAAGTTTGCCACACATCAGCTTGAAGGACGCGCAGCATCAAGGAGGACGGACAATTGGTCAATATGTGGAGGCTTTCTGTACTGCCCATGTTTCAGCAGGAGCTATGGCCATGAAGAAGCGAGAGTTTCGCAACTTGCGCCAAGGAGGACGGACAGTTGGTCAGTATGTGGAGGACTTTAGTAAGTTAGCACATTATGCTCCAGATGACGTTGCTACAGATGCAGCTAAGCAGGAGAAGTTTCTGGAAGGACTGAATGACGAGTTGAGCATGCAGTTGATGGCAGCAACCTTCAACAACTACCAGGAGTTGGTAGACCGTGCTCTTATGATTGAAGGGAACCAGCAGCAGATTGATAACCGCAAGAGGAAGTATGGACAAGGGAAGTACAATTAGGAGCTCAGCAGAAGCCATGTTTTACCCCTAGACCGGGAGGACATTTTCAGCATACCCATGGAGGTAGCTCGCACAATCACAATGGCACCAAGAATGGTAATGGGAATGGAGGAAGCAATGGCCAGAACCGCACCAACCCATCAACCCCAGCCAAGAGAGACCTGAGCCAAGTCACTTGTTTCAAGTGCCAGAAGATCGGACATTATGCTAATGAATGTCCTAAATCCCAGAATGGAAATGGCAATGAAAGCTCTGGGAAGAAGCCGAACCCTTTCAACAGGGGATAGGTGAACCACGTTAACGTGGAGGAGGTTGAAGAGCAGCCGGATGCAGTAATCGGTAAGTTTTTGGTTAAGTCATTTACTGCACTCGTTCTTTTCGATACTGGTGCATCGCATTCATACATATCAAGCGGATTTGTGGATAAGTATAACCTGCCCACCAAAGTTTTTAGAACACCTATGTTAGTAAGCTCACCAGGAGCGGAGTATATGGCTAGCCAAGGATGTTTTCAAGTGCCATTAAGTATAGGTAGGCATGTGTTTCCCTCGGATTTAATCATTTTGGAATCACAAGGATTGGATGTAATTCTGGGTATGGATTGGCTATCGATGCATGGAGGAAACATCGATTGCGCCAGTAAGTCGATTTTGCTTACCACCCCAGAAGGGAGAAGGATCAAGTATGTATCCCTGCATGTGCCGAAAAGGACTCAAGTAAATTGTCTAACAGGAGTTGTGCAGGAGGAAGTACCAGTAGTGAAGGATTTCCCTGATGTATTTCCAGAAGAGTTGCCAGGCATGCCACCGGATAGAGATATTGAGTTTTTGCTTGAGCTTTTGCCAGGCACAGGGCCAATATCTAAGAGACCATATAGGATGCCCGCAAAGGATTTGGTGGAGATTAAGAAGCAGATTAAGCAGTTACTGGATAAAGGATATATTCGCCCAAGTTCTTCGCCTTGGGGATCGCCAGTACTTCTAGTGGAGAAGAAGGATGGATCGTTAAGGATGGTTGTTGATTATCAAGGATTGAATGAAGTAACCATCAAGAACAAGTACCCACTACCGATGATAAATGATCTGTTTGATCGATTGCAAGGAGCTAAGGTATTTTCCAAGATCGATCTACGATCAGGATACCACCAGTTGAAGATTCGAGAACAGGATATACCTAAGACGGCTTTTACCACCAGGTATGGGCTGTACGAGTATACCGTTATGTCATTTGGTCTGACTAACGCACCTGGATATTTTATGAACATGATGAACAAAGTGTTTATGGAGTTTTGGATAAGTTCGTCGTAGTGTTCATTGATGATATCCTGGTTTACTCGAAAAATGAAGAGGAGCATAAGGAGCATTGGCGTCTGGTACTTGGTAAGCTCAAAGAACATCAATTATATGCCAAGTTTAGCAAATGTGAGTTTTGGTTGAAGGAAGTTGGATTTCTCGGACACGTTATATCTGGAGAAGGTATAGCAGTAGATCCCACCAAGGTTGACACTGTGACAAATTGGGAAGCCCCAACAACGGTTGGAGAAATCCGGAGTTTTCTTGGACTCGCAGGATACTACCGGAGATTCATTGAAAATTTCTCGAAGATTGCAAAGCCTATGACGGAGTTGTTGAAAAAGGATACCAAGTTCATATGGACGAAGGAATGTGAGGCTAGTTTCCAGGAGTTAAGGAAACATTTGGTTACATCACCTGTGTTGATTTTGCCAGATCAGACCAAGGATTATGAGGTGTATTGTGATGCTTCACGTCGAGGACTTGGAGCAGTGCTTATGCAGGAAGGAAGAGTTGTTTCATATGCCTCACGACAACTTAAGCCTCATGAGTTGAATTATGCTACGCATGATTTGGAGTGAGCAGCCATAGTGCATGTATTGAAGACCTGGAGACATTTTCTCATTGGAAACCATTGTGAGGTGTACACGGATCACAAGAGTTTGAAGTATATTTTCACGCAGAAGGAGTTGAATCTCGGGCAAAGAAGATGGTTAGAGCTCATCAAGGATTATGATATGAGATTGCATTATCACCCTGGGAAGGCTAACGTAGTAGCTGACGTGTTGAGCCGTAAAAGCCATGTCAACACCTTAATGACGGGAGATTTACCAAGGGAGTTAGCCAAAAATCTTCAAGAGCTATGTTTGGAAATAGTTCCAAGAGGCTATGTAGCAGCATTGGAGATTCAGTCTACTTTGATGGATAAGATCAGAGAAGCCCAGAAGACTGACAAGGAGATTGCCTCTATAAAGGAGAAAATGAGCAAAGGAAAAGCTAAGGGATTTCGTGAGGATGAGCACGATACCTTATGGTTTGAAGACCGTGTTTATGTGCCTAATGATTCGAAGATCAGGAAGTTAATTCTGCAAGAGGCCCATGATTCACCATATTCGATTCACCCAGGAAATACCAAGATGTATTTGGATTTGAAGGATACTTTCTGGTGGACCGGAATGAATAAGGTTATTGCGGAGTATGTAGCAGTTTGTGACGTATGTCAGAGAGTAAAAGCTGAGCATCAAAAGCCAGCAGGATTGCTACAACCATTGCCGATACCCGAATGGAAGTGGGATAAGTTAGGCATGGATTTCATTACAGGTTTACCCAGAACTCGTTCAGGCTATGACTCCATATGGGTCGTAGTCGATCGTTTGACAAAGGTAGCTCATTTCATTCAAGTGAAGACTACCTATACTAGTGCCAAGTTGGCAAAGATATACATGACCAGGATCGTATGTCTGCACGGAGTTCCAAGGAGCATTGTATCAGATAGAGGAACCCAATTTACCTCAAAATTCTAGAATCAGTTGCATGAAACTTTAGGTACCAGGCTAGAGTTCAGTACAGCTTTCCACCCACAGACAGATGGACAAACCGAGAGAGTCAATCAGATTTTGGAGGATATGCTAAGAGCTTGTGCGCTAGATTACGGATCTAGTTGGGACGAGAATTTGCCATATGTAGAGTTCTCTTACAACAACAGTTATCAATCTAGTTTGAAGATGGCCCCTTTCGAAGCCTTGTACAGAAGGAGGTGCAGGACCCCATTGTCGTGGGATGAAGTTGGAGACCGCCAGTTGTTTGGACCGGATTTGATTAAGGAGTCTGAACAAAAAGTGAAATTGATTCGCGATAGGCTCAAGGTAGCTCAATCCAGGCAGAAGAGATACGCAGATTCTAAATGCAAGGAGACAGTTTACGAAGTCGGAGACTGAGTTTATCTTCGAGTATCTCGACTTCGAGGAGTTAAGCGCTTTGGAGTTAAGGGAAAGTTAGTGCCACGTTTTGTAGGCCCATACAAAGTTTTGGAGCATATGGGAGAAGTAGCCTATAAGTTAGAATTGCCCGAAGGATTGTCAGGAGTCCACGACGTGTTCCACGTTTCCCAGTTGAAGAAGTGCCACGCAGAGATGGCTGATATACCGTTAAGAGATACAGTGCCGCTGGAAGCAATTCAGTTGGATAGTGATTTGACTTATGAGGAGAAACCAGTCAAGATTCTTGAGTATGCCAGTCGAGTCACCCGCAGCAAGGTTATCAAGTTTTGCAAAGTTCAGTGGAGCTACCACACGGAGGATGAAGCCACCTGGGAGCGAGAGAAAGATTTGCTAAAGGACCACCCTCACCTATTTTCTAGCCAACCCGAATCTCAAGGGCGAGATTCATCTTAAGGGGGTAGGTTTGTAACATACCAAATTTTCAATTTGGAATGTTATACACTAGAGCATCATTGCATATCATATTTTATTGCATTTTGGTTGATCTTAGAAAAATCTACGCAACTCAAGGACCCTCGGAGAGAGTTGGGGATTTCGTTATTTTCATATTTGAGTTTTCTCAAAATTTTGTAAATAGGATCATTTGATTTTATTAATTTTATCTTCAATTATTTCTATTACAAAAATATGAGAGAGGGAATAAAATGACTTTCCCAAAATAAAGAAATATTGAGGATTTAATAAAAAATCAAATAAGATTTATTTTGGTTTTATTTGCTATTTTATTTGAATTTAGAAAGAATGCACGTTTTCAAAATTGCATTTAGGCCCCAAATAAATATTCATCCTGTGCGGCTCGATTTTAGAAGCCGGGGAAAATTTATTTTGGGATTTTTGGAGTCTTTTAGTTTTCCTTTTGTTTTTTTCTGAGCACAACTATTTAAAAAAACACGCAACTGACTTACCGGGCCGTGTCCGACCTGGACACCTGGCCCGGCCGGCTTTAAATAGCCAGGGAGGCCCAGCCGCCACCCCACAAAACCCTAGCCGCGCCCTAGCCGCCGCCCTAGCCCGCCGCTGCCGCCGCCGTCGGAGGTAGATCTCGCCGCCGTTTTTTAAAAAACCAACCGGTTTTTCGTCGGTTTCATTCGGTTTTTTTAGTTCGTTTTTTACATAGATCGGTTTTTCTGGTTTATTTATTTAGCGAGCATTCGTTCATTTTAATGAACGCGTTCTTCAATTAGATCCAGATAACGAACGTTCGTTCGTTAATCTGTTCGTCGTTTTCTTTTTCTCGGATTAAATCCACGATTTTTCTAATCGCGATTCCTGATCCGTTTTTTGTTCTTGTCTAACTTTTCGCTCGTTTATCGGAATCAGGCGATTCAAGCGCCTGGAGTTTCGTCTCGAAACCATCTTTCCGATTAACCAACTCAAACAAGTTTTTGTCACTGTAAAAATTGCCCTAGATCCAGAATAGTAAACGAAGCTTGTTTCTTTTGCTGTTCTTTTGCCAACCAGAGTTCTTAAGTTGAATTTTCTAGTTAGATCTCTTATTAGAGTTTTACATGTGCATTATCTGAGTGCTTATTGTATGCTTGTTTGTTTGCGATAGAGTACCCGGAGTGCGCTGCTTGCTACTTCGAATCGCTAGGTTTTGCGGATCATCAGCAAGGCAAGTAACACTTTGATCATACCTCCTACTACCCAGTTTTTATTGCATTAGATCAATCCTCACACATTGCATGATTAAGATCTAATTAAATTGTGGGTTCTGGGAAATACTTGAGGTAGTGCCTATTACCTGTTTATTATCAAACCTTTGGGAGTTACTTCTACGTTTGCTTATTTTACCATGCTATGCTAGTAGACGTGGATTGGGTGAGTGAAATCCATGACAGATGTGAGATTATTAAATTAATGGTTTATCTAAGGTGGCAACTTAACTACACATCTGGATGGATTGAGGCACCTGGGTATTCCAGCGATTGCCTGTTTTCTTTTGGACCGCCACCCAGGCTCAAAGGGATCATGAGATTATTCATACTAGAAACTTCCGTGTGCAGCCACAAGCTACTATGGGCTCTAGCATAGTTGACTAAGTCGTGCGAACTCTTAGAGTGGTAGACTAGCAGATGTAGGGGAAAGTAGGTGTAATGGTCTACCCGATCGTAAGGTGTGACCGCTTCTGAAAGACTATGTCTCGGTCATCCATTTCTCAAACACCATGTAGTGCGAGAATCCCAACAGAGGCGATCGAGTCTTGTGGGGAAAAGTGCGCAAACCTCTGCAGAGTGTATAAACTAATCATGGTTAGCCGTGTCCCCGGTTATAGACATCTTGAGTATCTAGTACCTGGATTATCGTGTGAATCTCATCATGTTACTCAAAAATTAATTTTGTTGGGTTTTGTTTAATGATGATGCTTAATTGGGATTGAGAATGCTGTCAACCATTCTCAATGTTTAACAACTACCATGATAGTTAAATAAAATTTATTCCTTTGCAGTAGGGAAAAATTGGCTTTACGCAAAACTGTAACCATAGAGCTTTCCACCAGCCAAATATGCATATAGTATAGCCTATTACTTTCATTGCATCTCTATGTGTTACCTTGCCTGCATATTCCATGTGCTGACCCGTTTCGGGATGCAACGTTCATGTTGTAGACTTTTCAGACGACGATTAAGGTGCTTTTAGGTCGTGGTTCTATACTCAGTGATGCCGTTGGAGTTGATGGACTCACTTATCTTCCAAGCCTTCCGCTGTTATCATTTTTAGATGGCCTTAAGCCATATTTATTGTAATAAGTTCTCTTTTGAGACACTCGATGTAATAAGTGTGTGATTGCTACTCTGTTATCAATCCTTCAAGTACTGTGTGGTGTCAGCATTACTGATCCAGGGATGACACCTGAGCACAAAGATTGGACCATTTGAGGTCTGGTCGCTACATGTAATTATTATGAGAGGAAAATATGGTTATAGAAATTTTCATGTTACTAAATTACCTCTCGTTATTTTGAGATTGCTATTGTTTCTTTCCGCTTCCTTGCATATGCTAGTTTTTGCTTGCCTTGATAATTTGTTTGCCTATAAGATGCCTATGCATAGGAAGTATGTTAGACTTAGATGTGATTGTCACATGTTTTATGATGCTCTCTTTTTGCTTCAATTCTTGTCTTTCTTGTGAGCATCGTTAAAATCGTATGCCTAGCTATAAGGCTTTAAAGAAAAGCGCTTGTTGGGAGACAACCCAATATTTTTTCCTTACTGTTATTCAATAAATAATTTATCTAGCCTCTGTTTTGCTTGTGTTTTTGTGTTTAATTAGTGTTTGTGCCAAGTAGAACCGTTGGGAAGACTTGGGGAAAGTCTTGTTAATCTTACTGTAAAAAACAGAAACTTTAGCGCTCACAAGAACTGCTGCCATTTTTATTTGGAAAGTGCTATTTAGTTAATTCTTTTTGCAGATGATTAATAGATAAATTACTCACGTCCATAAATTTAGTTTAAAATTTTTGGGGTTCCAGATCTTGCGCTACCTACATATTACTATACTGTTCTGTTTTTGACAGATTCTGTTTTTCGTGTGTTGTTTGCTTATTTTGATGAATCTATGGCTAGTAAAATAGTTTATAAACCATAGAGAAGTTGGAATACAGTAGGTTTAACACCAATATAAATAAAGAATGATTTCATTACAGTACCTTGAAGTGGTATTTTTCTTTCTTCCGCTAACGGTGCTCACGAGATTTTCTACTTAAAGTTTTGTGTTGTGAAGTTTTCAAGTTTTGGGTAAAGATTTGATGGATTATGGAACAAGGAGTGGCAAGAGCCTAAGCTTGGGGATGCCCATGGCACGCCCAAGATAATCTAAGGATACCTAAAAGCCAAAGCTTGGATATGCCCCGGAAGGCATCCCCTCTTTCGTCTACTTCTATTGGTAACTTTACTTGGAACTATATTTTTATTCACCACATGATATGTGTTTTTGCTTGGAGCGTCTTGTATGATTTGAGTCTTTATTTTTTAGTTTACCACAATCATCTTTGCTGTACACACCTTTTGAGAGAGACACACATGATTCGGAAATTATTAGAATACTCTATGTGCTTCACTTATATCTTTTGAGTTATATAGTTTTGCTCTAATGCTTCACTTATATCTTTTAGAGCACGGTGGTAGATTTGTTTTATAGAAACTATTGATCTCTCATGCTGCACTTAGATTATTTTCAGAGTCTTAAATATCATGGTAAATTGCTTAAATAATCCTAATATGCTAGGTATACAAGATTAATAATAAAATTCTCTTATGAGTGTGTTGAATACTATGAGAAGTTTGATACTTGATAATTGTTTTGAGATATGGAGATGGTGATATTAGAGTCATGCTAGTTGAGTAGTTGTGAATTTGAGAAATGCTTGTGTTAAAGTTTGTGATTCCCGTAGCATGCACGTATGGTGAACCGTTATGTGATGAAGTCGGAGCATAATTTATTTATTGATTGTCTTCCTTATGAGTGGCGGTCGGGGACGAGCGATGGTCTTTTCCTACCAATCTATCCCCCTAGGAGCATGCACGTAATACTTTGCTTTGATAACTTGTAGATTTTTGCAATAAGTATATGAGTTCTTTATGACTAATGTTGAGTCCATGGATCATACGCACTCTCACCCTTCCACCATTGCTAGCCTCTCTAATACCGCGTACCTTTCGCCGGTATCATACACCCACCATATACCTTCCTCAAAACAGCCACCATACCTACCTATCATGGCATTTCCATAACCATTCCGAGATATATTGCCATGCAACTTTCCACCATTCCGTTTACTATGACACACTCCATCATTGTCATATTGCTTTGCATGATCATGTAGTTGACATTGTATTTGTGGCAAAGCCACCATTCATAATTCTTTCATGCATGTCACTCTTGAGTCATTGCATATCCCGGTACACCGCCGGAGGCATTCACATAGAGTCATATTTTGTTCTATGTATCGAGTTGTAATTCTTGAGTTGTAAGAAAATAGAAGTGTGATGATCATCATTTTTAGAGCATTGTCCCAAGTGAGGAAAGGATGATGGAGACTATGATTCCCCCACAAGTCGGGATGAGACTCCGGACGAAAAATAAAATAAAATAAAAAGAGGCCAAAGAAGCCCAAATAAAAGAGGCCATAAAAAAAGAGAAAAGTCCCAAATAAAAAAATATATGAGAGAAAAAGAGATAAGGGACAATGCTACTATCCTTTTACCACACTTGTGCTTCAAAGTAGCACCATGATCTTCATGATAGAGAGTCTCCTATGTTGTCACTTTCATATACTAGTGGGAATCTTTCATTATAGAACTTGGCTTGTATATTCCAATGATGGGCTTCCTCAAAATGCCCTAGGTCTTCGTGAGCAAGCAAGTTGGATGCACACCCACTTAGTTTCTTTTTGAGCTTTCATATACTTATAGCTCTAGTGCATCCATTGCATGGCAATCCCTACGCACTCACGTTGATATCTATTGATGGGCATCTCCATAGCCCGTTGATACGCCTAGTTGATGTGAGACTATCTTCTCCCTTTTTGTCTCCTCCACAACCACCACTCTATTCCACCTAAAGTGCTATGTCCATGGCTCATGCTCATGTATTGCGTGAAGATTGAAAAGGTTTGAGAATGTCAAAAGTATGAAACAATTGCTTGGCTTGTCATCGGGGTTGTGCATGATTTAAATACTTTGTGTGGTGAAGATAGAGCATAGCCAGACTATATGATTTTGTAGGGATAACTTTCTTTGGCCATGTTATTTTGAGAAGACATAATTGCTTAGTTAGTATGCTTGAAGTATTATTATTTTTATGTCAATATTGAACTCTTGTCTTGAATCTTTCAGATCTAAATATTCATACCACAATTAAGAAGAATTACATTTAAAATATGCCAAGTAGCATTCCACATCAAAAATTCTGTTTTTATCATTTACCTACTCGAGGACGAGCAGGAATTAAGCTCGGGGATGCTTGATACGTCTCCAACGTATCCATAATTTTTGATTGCTCCATGCTATATTATCTTCTGTTTTGGACATTATTGGGCTTTATTATCCACTTTTATATTATTTTTGGGACTAACCTATTAACCGGAGGCCCAACCTAGAATTGCTTTTTTCTGCCTATTTTAGGGTTTTGAAGAAAAGGAATATCAAACGGAGTCCAAACGGAATGAAACCTTCGGGAACGTGATTTTTGGAACGAACAAGACCCAGGAGACTTGGACCCTACGTCAAGCAACCAACAGGGAGGCCACGAGGTAGGGGGGCGCGCCCTCCACCCTCGTGGCCCCCCTGTTGCTCCACCGACGTACTTCTTCCTCCTATATATACCTACGTACCCCCAAACGATCAGATAGGAGCCAAAACCCTAATTCCACCGGCGTAACTTTCTGTATCCACGAGATCCCATCTTGGGGCCTGTTCCGGAGCTCCACCGGAGGGGGTATCGATCATGGAGGGCTTCTACATCAACACCATAGCCTCTCCGATGAAGTTTGAGTAGTTTACATCAGACCTTTGGGTCCATAGTTATTAGCTAGATGGCTTCTTCTCTCTTTTTGGATCTCAATACAAAGTTCTCCCCCTCTCTTGTGGAGATCTATTGGATGTAATCTTCTTTTGCGGTGTGTTTGTTGAGAACGATGAATTGTGGGTTTATGATCAAGTTTATCTATGAACAATATTTGAATCTTCTCTGAATTCTTTTATGTATGATTGGTTATCTTTGCAAGTCTCTTCGAATTATCAATTTGGTTTGGCCTACTAGATTGATCTTTCTTGCAATGGGAGAAGTGCTTAGCTTTGGGTTCAATCTTGCGGTGTCCTTTCCCAGTGACAGTAGGGGCAGCAAGGCATGTATTGTATTGTTGCCATCGAGGATAACAAGGTGGGGTTTTCATCATATTGCATGAGTTTATCCATCTACATCATGTCATCTTGCTTAAAGCGTTACTCTGTTCTCTTGAACTTAATACTCTAGATGCATGCTGGATATCGGTCGATGTGTGGAGTAATAGTAGTAGATGCAGGCAGGAGCCGGTCTACTTGTCTCGGATGTGATGCCTATATACATGATCATACCTAGATATTCTCATAACTATGCTCAATTCTGTCAATTGCTCAACAGTAATTTGTTCACCTACCGTAAAATACTTATGCTCTTGAGAGAAGCCACTAGTGAAACCTATGCCCCCCGGGTCTATCTTCATCATATTAAATCTTCCAATACTTAGTTATTTTCATTGCTTTTATTTTACTTTGCATCTTTATCATAAAAATACCAAAAATATTATCTTATCATATCTATCAGATCTCACTCTCGTAAGTGACCATGTAGGGATTGACAACCCCTTATCGCGTTGGTTGCGAGGATTTATTTGTTTTGTGTAGGTGCGAGGGACTCGCGCGTAGCCTCCTACTGGATTGATACCTTGGTTCTAAAAAACTAAGGGAAATACTTACGCTACTTTGCTGCACCACCCTTTCCTCTTTAAGGGAAAACCAACGCAAGTGCTCAAGAGGTAGCAACGTATCAGTAACCGTGTGTCCAAACATCAAGGAGGAAACCCTAAGGAATCACCCTCGGTGTATTCCACTCGATGTTACCGTCAAGGTGAACTAAGATGAATCACCCTCGAGGTTCACACTTGAGGGGTTACACGACAGAGTTGTCTCGGGAGTGGCGAAGGAGGAATCACCCTCGATGACCACGACCGAATAGCTACACTACAGAGATCTCACCAGGAATGATGTAAGAGGTATCACCCTCGGCACTCGATAGTAACTCTGTAGGGTCGAGCAACAAAAAGGGGCGTGATGTGATGTGAGGTGTCGGGCTCTGGTCGTCGATCACGTTGATCGAGTCATCAATGATGAAGCAGGAGCGACAAGGACAAGGTGGGGGTCACTGATGGATCACTATCCAACCTATGCTAAGCAGTTTAGAATAAGTAGGTAAGGTACAACAACAGGTTACAAAAGCAGGCTATGCATCATAATAGGGCAATCAATAACAGTAGCAAAATCTAATGCAAGCATGGGAGAGAATGGAATGGGCGATATCAGAGTGATCAAAGGGCAGGGGTCTTGCCTGGAAGCTCTGCTGAAACGGAAGGAGGGTCATCGCCGACGTAGTCGATCACAGGGACATCAACAGTGGTCTCGGGGTCTACCGGAGAGAAGAAGGGAAAGAAACATTAAATACAAGCAAATAGATGCATGACATGACAACGGGCACAACTAGAGGTGTTCTAGCGCAGTGTTACACGATATCGGCGAAGGGGGAAAACGTCCGGGATTTCCCCCCTGAAGTTTGGCATTTTTGGACAAACGAAACGAAGGGGGACGGTTCCATGTTCGCTATGCCAGGGACACGTTACAGATGAACGGGGAGCGTATTCGGATTCATCTCGTCGGTCTGAGCAACTTTCATATATAAAACTTTTTCATCGGAGTTACGGATTATTTTATATTAATTTCCAAAGATTTAACTATTTTTTGAAATTGCTTTAATTAACTAATTCGAAAAATAATCAGAAAAGGGCAGGGTACACCTAGTGCAGTGCACCCAGCGGTGCACCAGGAGCTGACAGGTGGGGTTAGATGGCCCAGTTGACCCAGTCAACAAAGACTGGTCAACAGAGTGAATAGTGTGTGCGGGTCCCGCATGTCACTGTCACATGAGTTATTTCAGTTTTAACTTCTTTTAGTTAGCAAGTGGGGTCCGTATGTAATAGACACATGCCTTTATTTTAACAAGGGGTGTTGTGTAAAAAGGGGATTAGGCCCCTAATTAAACAGTGGGGGTCCACTGGGTAGGGACCCAAGCCGGCCACAACTAGGCTCGCGTGCGAGGCCGCTCAGAGGAGCACCGACGGCTAGCTCGCAGCGCGCCGGGGTTGGGAGGGAAACAGGGAGCGGCCGGCGGCCAGCATGCGCGGCAGCGGCGCAACAAGCGGGCAGCAACAATAGCTAGCAACGAGTAGCGGCAACGTAGCAGCAACAATAAGCCGTGGGAGTTAGCAGCAGCACATCAGCAACAGGAGCAAGCGGGCCAGGGCACCGCAGGCAAGCGAGCATGGGCAAGGGCAGCAGTAGGAGGTGTGCAACAGCGGGCGTCGGCAAGAGCAAGTGGCAGCAGAAGCAACACGAACGTGTACGCGGAAGCTCGGACGAGATCCAACCATGGCGTGCAGCGGCTTAAAAGTAACGGGTCGAAGCCGAGATTGAGGGTAATTAGAAGAGGAGCTCACCATAGAGCTCATGGACGAGGTTAGGGACTGCGGGGTGGCCAAAACGCGGCAAATCCGACGACGAACGTGGCGGCCGTGGCGGAGAAGACGGTGAAGAAGGCGATGATGCGGTGCATCCCCGCTCGATTCAGAGTACCCAAGCAAAGGAGACGTTGACGGCGACACTCTTGGACAAGTTGGCGCGGCGGGGGACGGCTCCGGAGCACGAGATCGACGACGTGTGTGGTGGCGGGGGCTCGGGCATGTGCGAGGGCAAGAGCTACGGTGCGAGGGAGAGGGGGGAGTGGCTAGGGTTCGACCGAGGGGGTCGAGAGGTACTTGTAGGTCGCCGGGGAGGTGGTGGATGGCCGGCATGTGGCCGATCCGCAGTGTGGACGGGCGCACGACAACCAGTGCGTCCTCTGTGAACAGAGGTTGAAGGCAACCGGTGGAAGTTGGACTGGGCCTGCACTATTGACTTAAGGCCCAGTCCAACAGGTAAGCTTCCACTTACATTTCATTTTATATATTTTCTGTTATTTCAATTTTAGCCACTGATTTCTAATTAAATGAGTGTCCACATGAATTTTTCTAAATATTAAACTTGGTACATTAATTCTTTGGAATATTATGAGGTTGCTCAAAAAGTTTGAGGCCAGCTGGAAAAGTTTATAATTATGTTTGCATTTAATTGGACTACTTTATATGTTGTTGGTCCATTCTAAATTAGGTAGGGGCATTTTAGAAATTCTCACAAGTGGGGATTCTTCATGAAAAATATCAGTGCGTTATTTGCAATATTATGAACATTTTAGTTTTGACATTTGAAAACTTTAATTGTTCGACTTAATCTTAATATTTGAATTTGAACCGGTTTCGAATCAACGCGAGTTTAACAACAGTAAGCTTGCTAACATGGCATCATTAGCAGTGGATTACTGTAGCTTAATTATCCGGTAGTCACAAAACTCCTCCACTACAAGAAATCTCGTCTCGAGATTTAGGAGGTAGAAGGAAACAAAACGGGGTATTCATCACGAAGACGATCCCCGTGTTCCCAAGTGGCTTCATCTACAAAATGATTTGACCACTGAACTTTAAGAAAGTTGATAGCCCTCTGACAGGTGCGACGTTCCACTTGATAGAGAACACGGACCAGATGCTTTCTGTAAGCGAGATCGTTAGTGAGATCATCTTGCAGGGGTTGAGCTTTATAAGCCATGTGGTTATTGCAAT
Source organism: Triticum aestivum (assembly GCF_018294505.1). Taxonomy (NCBI): domain Eukaryota; kingdom Viridiplantae; phylum Streptophyta; class Magnoliopsida; order Poales; family Poaceae; genus Triticum; species Triticum aestivum. Next base: position 452,773,591 of record NC_057800.1, read on the forward strand.
GAGACTTGCGAGATCGGGCATCGGCCACAACATTAGTCTTGCCAGGGGTATAAGAAATACCATAGTCATAGTTTGTAAATTTTTTATGATACATCGCTGTTGAATGAGATCTAGATCTAGTAGAGTCACAGATACTTCAGACTTTAATGATCGGTGAAGATCTCACAATGATTACCAAAAAGGAAACATCGCCACAACTTCGGTGCAAACTTAACTGCAACAATTTTAAGGCCATGGACTGGGTAGTTCTTTCATAAAGGCATCTTGGAATTCACAAACAACTGGAGTGTTTTCAATTCTCACAAAGGGAGAAGCATTTCACGCATTCAAGGAATAAATCCATGCTTCGGCATTTCGAACAAGATGAGCATGGTAGGTTACTATCTCACTTGCAGGATGTAGTAGATGGACGTTTTTAGTGGTGCAAATGGTAGAAGCGGTATGTGTTTTCAAACATTCCATTCCCGGAATGAGATAATTATTGGCTGACTTCAAAACAATGGGGGAAACATGGAATTCCAGCCCTTCAAATTCAACGGGGACATTGTGACTAGCCATGGTGGTTCGACAGTGGCCCGCAGAATGCAGCTTGGAATTTCGGCCAAGCGATGGCGGTTACAAAAGGTAAGGAACACTGGTGGCGGTCCCACCATTGAGCATCGGGGCCTTTCAGGTAGTAAGCCGCGAAGATGACATAGTTGGCAGGGGCTACACCAGCAGACTCCAACTCGAAAGTGATGTCACGGAGCCAGTCATCAGCATCAAGGGGCTGAGTTGAGCTGTGGTAGATGATAGGGTTGAGACGCGCAAAGTCTTGCAGAGTCACTGGGGTTCGTTGCGGATTCATATTGGGATGCGAAAACTAAGCCACGACTCTTTTCATGAACTGGCGATTCAACTCAACTGATGTATCATTCCGGCCATGAATTTAGGCGGTGGTGGATTGTCGCCACCACGGTCATGACCAACGAGTTTAATCAACCTGCTTAAATGCAATAGGGGGTAGTTTAGCAAGGGGTGGAGCAAGTGTATGGATTCATTCATGACGTAACTTGATCAATGAGCAAAGGCGTAGTATGTACAAAGCAGTAGCCATTGAAGACATACCGATACATATACTAAGCCAATTACACGTTGTTCGTATGAGTTCGGACAAGAGAAACATCCTAAACATACTAGGCGGCACACATGCACGCGATAGAGGGGTACAACAATGGGACATAGTAAAAGCTACTTCATCGTCAAAGATAACCACTAGAGTAAGGGATTTGCATGTGACGACGCAGGGTGCCCTCGGTAAGAGGATCCCGCGGTTACTGAAAATTGTAAACCAGATCTTGGCCCTCAATTCGAGAAAGGAGTAATACAAACCGCCGGGTGGATGTGATCACGAGAACCTAGTGTTAGCAAATCATTTAACCCTAATAGAACAAATATCAGAATCCCAGAGTAAGGACGAGGAATAAAAGATCCTAATATTACCCAATAGCGACGTGGGCCCGTAAGCCACACAACCATGTCAGTAAAACAGTTTTTCAAAGACTAGACTCAACTTCGGCCAAGGAGTTGGAAAGGGGGTTCCTACAGGCAGTCGACTCTAATACCAACTTGTGATGCCCCCGATTCGACCGTACACTAATCATACACGCAAATGTGTATGATCAAGATCAGGGACTCATGGGAAGATATCTCACAACCCAACTCTAGACACAAATAAAATAATACAAGCTTCATATTACAAGCCCGACCTCGGAAGATCAACATGTTGCAGCCCTACCAAGGCTCAACAAAGAGGTCCCCGCCAGTCTACATCCTAAGCAGTCCGGGGTCTTGGGCCCATTGCCCATTGCACTCCAGGTCATTGTGCGACGAGTCGGGACGAGCACCACCTCATCATGGATGGCACTGGCCCGACAGGCCCACAATGCTGAACTGGACGTCTGAGAAAGCTTCGGCTGATACTGCGACGCCGAGGCCCATAACTATTCCCGCGTGGTGGTTAGTGCGTAAAGGCCAGAGGCCAACTCAGAACAAATACCCAAACCTATTAGTGCATTATTAAAAGAAGTGACGGTTGTCGGGACAAGTCCAGAGGTACCACCCCCTCATGGGTGATACCGCTAAACAACCAGCTACCACCGTAACTTCTCAGGTGCTCTCAGGGCCCGCCCAACTTTCACAAAGGTCTCAAGTAAAGTCAAGGTAAATGTGTGTCCAAACATCAAGGGGGAAACCCCGAGGAATCACTCTCGGTGTATTCCACTCGATGTGACCGTTGTCGGTGTCAAAACTGGCGGATCTCGGGTAGGGGTTCCCGAACTGTGCGTCTAGGATCGATGGTAACAGGAGACGGGGGACATGATGTTTACCCAGGTTCGGGCCCTCCCTATGGAGGTAATACCCTACTTCCTGCTTGATTGATCTTGATGAATATGAGTATTACAAGAGTTGATCTACCACGAGATCGTAATGGCTAAACCTAGAAGCCTAGCCTGTATGACTATGGTAATGAGTATATCTTTTCTGGACTAACCCCTCCGGTTTATATAGACACCGGTGGTCTAGGGTTTACATAGAGTCGGTTACATAAGAACTAATCTTCATAGTTGGTCGCCAAGCTTGCCCTCCACACCAAGTAGAGTCCAATCTGGACACGGGTACAATCTTCGGCCTTCATGTCTTCACGACCCATCAGTCCGGCCCAATGGATAACAGACCGGATGCCCGAGGACCCCTTAGTCCAGGACTCCCTTAGTAGCCCCCATACTAGTCTTCAATAGCGAGGTGTACGGCACACAAATTGTCTTCAACATTGCAAGGCGGGTTCCTCCTTTAATGATCTCCAATTGATGTATTCGGCCATCGGTTCAATGTCGCTCCCCTCAGCTTCTGCGCGTTAAATAACTTCGCCTTCCATGTGTCAAGCGAAGGTGGAAGGTCAGGGTATTTTTGCAGATAACACCTCGTCCATGCAAGGAAGAGCGCCTATTAAAGAGATTGGATCCTAGATCCATTCGGCACCATGCAGAAGAAATCCCCGGAAACTGCTTAGGAGAAACCATTCCAGCATGGCTAGCGCCCCCAGTTCCTCCACCCATTCCAGCCCAAAGAAAGGCGAGTGGGAGAGGTGTTCAGTGTCCCACAGTCAATTGACGAAGCTGCAGACGCAGGGATTTCTTCCCCCCGCAGATCTAATTTCTGTTCGAGCGGGGATAGATCCCTTCAATGGTGAGATTCAGGCAGAGGACTTTCCCAATCCATCCGGGGGAGAGCGAGTATGTTTCGTCCCCTACCTACTAAGGGGCGTTGGATTTCTCATTCATCCATTCCTCCAAGGGCTTCTGGAATACTATGGCCTCCAGCTGCACAACTTCACCTTGCCTCCATTCTGCACATTGCAGGTTACGTCGCTTTATGTGAATTATTCCTGGGTATCGAGGTTCATTTTGAGTTGTGGAGGAAGTTGTTCTGTCTTGTCCCGCGTAATCACGAGGGGTCAATATTTGAAGTGGGCAGAGCCGAAGTATGGCGTATCGCCGATACTGGATATCTGTCTGGCACACCAAGGAAGGCACCCGAAGAATGGCCTTTTGAATGTTCTATATCGAGGACGTCGCGCTTCCTGACCCAGTTCGAAAGGGTCTTCTTGAATTTGCGAGCGTTCCGCTGAAGAAACGCCACAGTTGGCGTCCCCAGAGTCTTGAAGAGGATGACATCATAGAAGTTTGCCAGCTTATGAGCAAGATAAAGATGCTCGCTCAGTCCAAACTCACAATAATCGAGGTAATGGCAACCTCCATAGTGCGAGGGGTTCAGCCGCTACAATACATAGGGATGCCCATGTGGCACTACAATCGAGAGGATGACGCCTCCCGCTATGGCCGGAAGGGTCCGGATACCCCCGCCGCTCTGGCCAAAATATTGGTCGAGCTGTTTAAAGGGGAGGAAGAGGAGTTTCTTCGCATTAAGCGTAGAGATGGGTATTCTATGTATGATCCTCCCAGCTGGGTAAGCCTCGACCCCTCTATTCCACTCATTCCACTTCCGAATTACTTTTTATAAATTTCAAGTCTGTTTGTTATGACAACACTGGCGGAAGGTCACCGAAGGACTTCATAGTCCTGCCCCACACCCGAAGATCCACAACCGGGAGCTAGATCCTGGGTTTGAAGAGGATCCGGATATATTCGTGGTGCTTGCGGAGCGAGTGTTTTACCAGACAAGCTATGACAGCACAGAAGTGGACACCACCGCCGACTATCCTGGCCTTCTTCCTGCTTCACATGTAAACAATTAAGAAACACCTTCTCTAAAAGAGTGCTCTTATTCTGCCTCACCCACCGCATTGTATCGTATTTCACAAGGGAGACGTTCGGCGATTTTGAAGAGATTGACCCCCGCACCGGGCAAGCCTTCGAAGAGGAAGGCGGGTGAAGACACGGCCAGGCCTTCATCGAGGAGGTACGAATAAACATGCTTTTCAACAGCCGCATCCGACTGTGACTCGTGTGTTTATTTGGTTACAGGAAGAAGGTTCGCCGAACTGTGTCCGGGGACCCGGTCGGTGGTGTTACCAACAACCGGGATTTAGATCCAATCGAGGAGACTGGGGCTGGTGGAGGAACAGCGCCAGACTGCCCTTCGGCCGAGGGTTCGGAAAATATGTCCATCACCAACTCGAAGGTAGAGAGTTCCATGAACCATTGGCGCTGCAGGGCTGTCTTGCGAGACCCTAAGTTCTCGGAGGAAGCTTTTAATGCCTTTAGCTCGGGCGACACATACATCCAAGCTGCTCGAGATGGGCTTAGAAGAGCCATTAAGCAATATCTGACAGATGTGCAGGTAAGTTTTCTTTGTCAAAAAAGGATAACCATATGCCCGTAGCCCCTAAGACTGAAAGCAGTTGGCACAACTGATTTAAGGATCGTTGTACGACCAGGTCCTTACAGAGAAGAATTGCTTGGTAGCCCAGGAGCTGGAGCAGTGTCGGGCGCAGCTAAATGCTGCTATTGCTGAACTGGAAAACATCAAAAAGCCGTCTTCTGGTAGTGTTCTCCTCCATCGAGGAACAATAATTATATACCAACTGTGCTAATACTACTGCTGATCGCATAATAGGGTCGTCTGATCAACTTGAAGAGAAGTTGAAGATCGCCCAAGAGGGAGAAAAAGAGGCGAAAAGGCAACACGCCGCAGGCGAGCGTGTGCTGACCCGCGTCAGAGACGAGAAAAACAAGCTACAGGATTCCAACACTACATTGGGTGAAGAACTGAAAGATGTTCAAGCCCAGCTAGCCGATTCCGTGAAGGAGAACAAGAAGCTGCGGGGCGGCATATTCAGTATGTGTCCGGACTATTTTTAAAGTAGTTCAGAGATAAATGGGACTGATATAGTCATGTTTGCAGGTATATTGACAGATCATCCTAAAGAGGAGGTGTCCGGATCATTGAGTGATCTGCTGCAAAGACTGTCACAAGTGCACGAGCATGCCCGGGTGGCCATGCGGAGCGTTGCCAAGGCCTTATGGCCCTTCGTCTCCCCTCCTGGAAGTATGGAGGAGCTTGTAGAGCTGTTCAAGGGAGCGCGACAACGTATATGACTATGGAAGATATCGGCCTGTCAAGAGGGCGCGCGAGAGGCCTGGGCCATGGTGAAAACGCAATATACCAAGCTGGATCCAAATCACATGGCCCAGGTTGAACTGTTAGGGTCAAATGGGTAAGAAATTCCCGTTAGTTTCATATATGACCAAGTAGAGGTGGCCGCCAAATATTCCCAACAGGATTGTAAGTTAGACTGCCTGTTGGAAGGTGTACATGAGGAAGTGTTCGAGTCCAAGTGACTGTGTACTTTCCTCATTATGTGGAACTCTAGCTGAATTGTATATCATTTGTCATGGCAGACCTTTTCGCTTCAACCTCCGGACCCGAAGGTGCGGAGTGTTTCCGAAAACCGTCGCGGCCAAATAGGCTGGGGTATGCCTGGAAAACTAGGCGTAGGGGTCATAGTTTCTTGAACAGACAAGTTGTATCCGGCTAGCTATGTTATATTACATTGATATTGTAAGAAACATCTTCCAGAGAGAATAGTTCCGTTAAGGGTTCCTTTCCCTGGGTGTGCATGCATTTAATGTACATGTACGAATTGTGATGCGAGCACCACAGTTTGTATAACTTCTGGGGGTGCACAATGGAGTGAGTTTAGAAAACATCTTTAATTCACCGACCAAATATTCCCTTAAGAACGCTAGCTTTCGGCTTCAACCAGTCTGAGGTACACATCCGGATGACCCGGTAGTAACAATCGCAGAGGTGCTCCCTTTATGCCCTAGCTGAACTAACGGGAACGTAGGGCATAAGCACAGGAGCCAGGCAACCCAGCTTGGCCAAAACTTAAGTCAGATCGATGCATATAGTGGAAAAGAAAAGGTACATATGAAAAAACTCATATGTGAGGAGCTTAATGCTCAAGGAATGACAAGAACCTCTGTCCAAGAAGCCCCCCAGGTACAAGTGACGTACATATTTAGAGATGTATGTGTCAATGGTGTGCGGTCTAGCCGTACCAAAGCGTTAAAGCGAGAAAGAAGAAAGTAATCGGAAAAGAGAGAAAAAATAATGGAAACTACAGGGGAGGAGGAGGCAAACAAGGGGTTTGGCGCTAGGCATAGAATCTTCAGAGTCTGGTCGCGTTCCAGGGGTTTGGCTCAAGGCGATTGTCTGATGCATCGCGAAGACGGTATGCTCCTCCGGTGAGAACTTCGTCAATTATGAAGGGACTGTCAGTGTCAAAACCGGCGGATCTCGGGTAGGGGGTCCCGAACTGTGCGTCTAGGCGGATGGTAACAGGAGGCAGGGGACACGATGTTTTACCCAGGTTCGGGCCCTCTTGATGGAGGTAAAACCCTACGTCCTGCTTGATTAATATTGATGATATGGGTAGTACAAGAGTACATCTATCACGAGATCAAGGAGGATAAACCCTAGAAGCTAGCCTATGGTATGATTGTTGTCCCTACGGACTAAAACCCTCCGGTTTATATAGACACCGGAGAGGGCTAGGGTTACACAGAGTCGGTTACAATGGTAGGAGATCTACATATCTGTATCACCAAGCTTGCCTTCCACGCCAAGGAAAGTCCCTTCCGGATACGGGACGAAGTCTTCAATCTTGTATCTTCATAGTCCAGGAGTCCGGCCGAAGGTATAGTCCGGCTATCCGGACACCCCCTAATCCAGGACTCCCTCAGTATCCCCTGAACCAGGCTTCAATGACGACGAGTCCGGCGCGCAGATTGTCTTCGGCATTGCAAGGTGGGTTCCTCCTCCAAGTACTTCATAGAAGATTTTGAACACAAAGGTAGTGTCTGGGTCTACAAAATAAGTTTCCACATATTGCCATAGAGAGAATAATATTTACACAAATCTAATCTGCTGACGTATTCCGTAGCGTGACATCACACCACGACCAAGTCTTTATTCGAATCGTTTTACTGTCCCACCTCAGCGTGTTTAGCGAGGCGGTTTCCTTGGCACGTCTTGTTAAAGCAGAGATCGTGTCCCGTTATTCAGGGATTCTCATCAATACGGGCGTGGGTAACCCAGTCGTACCCGTTGGTATGTTTTCTCGATCAAAGGCGAGCCCCAAACGGTCACGGGGAGGGCCCTTGGTATTCAACCTCTTATAAAGAGACCAAGGACTTACTCCTTTCTTTCAATCTCAAACGAGTTTGCCCTCCGCCTCGAGTTCCAACACCCAAGGCTCCAGATTTCAGGCGCTTCGGACCTTCGACAATGTCCGGTTCCGACCTTCGAGGCTGATGGATGCCCTCCTCCGTCACGGAGGAGGACGTGCTAAAGTTGAGAGAGGCCAGGTTCTTGACCGACGAAATCTCGCATAGGCTGCCTGCTCAAGGGCAGGTCATTCCCACTCCCAAGCCTAGTGAGAGTGTGGTGTTCATGTCTCACTTCCTTCGGGGGCTAGGCTTCCCGACGGATCCCTTCGTGAGGGGGCTCATGTTTTATTATGGGTTGGAATTTCACGACTTAGCTCCGGAGTCCATCCTCCATATTTCCTCATTCATCGTCGTGTGTGAAGCCTTCCTCCGTATTACTCCTCACTTCGGACTATGGCTCAATACCTTCAAAGTAGAGCCGAAGATGATCGAGGGACGGCACGCGGAGTGCGGAGGTGCTTTTATAAGCAAGAATGCTGGTGCTCCATGGCCCGAGGGATCTTTTCAAGGGGAGTCCAGCTTATGGCAACGAGAGTGGTTTTATATCACAGCTCCCAGGAGCACCAAGTGGGTGGCGCTGCCTGCTTTCCGCTCGGGTCCCCCGCCACGACTGGCGTCATGGGTCAATAAGGGGCTGGACTGGGGGTCAGCAAAGGACGTGCCCCTGTTGCAGGGCCGCATCCGAGATCTCCTAGAAAGAGACATCAGTTTGGTCATGGTGACGTAGGTTATGTTAATTCGCCGAGTTCTGCCCTGCAAACGTCGCCCCCTCCGCCTATGGGAGTTCAACCCGGAGGGACCATGAGTTCTCCAACATTTTCTTGGCATGACACCCGTGGAGATGTACAAATTGTTCTTCAGACCACAAGTAGTGTGTCCGGATTCTACGGAGGACGCAGGTCTGAGCTGCAATCGTCCGGATACTCAAGTAAGTAGCCTTGTGCCCGGACTCGCTATCCGTATATTTATCATAAAATTTCCCCTAAAAGAGCTGTCCTTTAAACATGAGTGGATAGCGAAAGCAAAGCTAATCAGGTGTCCAGCCCCCCTCCCCGAGACCACGCCGGATCCCGTGCTAGTCAGGATGTTGGAGGTTGTGCCTTCGGAGGAAAGCGAGGGAGGGGACAAGGAAGCTACAGCCTCCTCGAAGAAGGTTGTCTGGAAGGGAGGAATCGAAAATTCCTCTCCTCAGGGGAAGAAGAGGACCGCCTCTGACGACCCGGAGACCATGGCCTCAAAGCGGGGGAAGAAATCTTCGTCAGAGGGTCCTGCGCCGGGGGATACTTCGGCCGAATTATGCCCTTAAGGGGATCAGCCCTCCACCGAGCCGTAAGTAGAGAGGAGTTTTTCTTTTTAAGAAATGAGAGAAATCCTTGCGTTATATCTGAGAAGGGTAATCGAAAATTTACCTTGTAGCTCGTACCTTAGCCCCTCTCAGTAGAGATCGTCTTCGGGGATCTTCTTTCGGAGATGATGGAGAGCGGAACGCCTCCCCCTGCCGTACCGCCTTGCGAGGCGGGCGATCCTGAGGTATCCTCGCGGAGGGTTTCTCCGAATCTAGCAGGGCCGAAAGGTAGTCATATGGCCCCCCAAAGCCCTCCGCGTCCGGCCTTCAAAAAGGGCCATCGGACGAGTCCGGCACCGTCTGGTGCGCGGTCGGAGGAGCTGAAGGATCTGCTAGGGCGAGCATCTATCTCAGAGGAGCACCATGCATTGATGGGTATGGTGATTGAGAGGATTTCATCCGCGGAGAGAGGATTGCACGAGGCCGTCATGTAACACCCTCGATGCGACTATATCTCCCACGTGTCGAGGCACGACTTAGAGGCATAATCACATTGAAGGCATATGTCGCAAGTTAGGCAATCTTCACAACATCCCATGTAATATAAATCGTAAGGGGGAGATAACATAGTTGGCTTACACTCGCCACGTCAATCAAGGTACATAAATAACATTACATCATCCAAACACTCATGGCCCGACTATGGCGCCAAAATAAAAGTTAACCCAACATGTGACACAGTCCCAATCACCCCCAACTGGGCACCACTACTGATCATCGGGAAAGGAAACATAGTAACGTTGAGAGTCCTCGTCAAACTCCCACTTGAGCTCAAGCGCGTCTCCTGGAGTGGAATCATCAGGCCCTGCATCTGGTGTAATAGTAATCCGTGAGCCACAGGGACTCAGCAATCTCGCACCCTCGCGATCAAGACTATTTAAGCTTATAGGTAAGGCAAGGTAAAAATATATGTGGAGCTGCAGCAAGCGACTAGCAAATATGGTGGCTAACTTATTCGCAAAAAAGAGCGAGAAGAGGAGGCAAAGAGCGAGCGAGAAACTAGAGAGCAACCTACGCAAACATTACTCCAACACCGTGTCCGCTTCCCGGACTCCGCCGAGAAGAGGCCATCACGGTAACACACTCAGTTGATTCATTTTAATTAATTAAGGTTAAAGTTATCTACAACCGGACATTAACAAATTCCCACCTGCCCATAACCGCGGGCACGGCTTTCGAAAGTTCAATCCCTGCAGGGGAGTCCCAACTTACCCCATGACAAGCTCTCACGGTCAACGAAGGAATAGACCTCCTCCCAAGACGTTCCGATCAGACTCGGTATCTTGGTTACTCAAGACACTTCGACAGGTTAAAACAAGACTAGCAACACCGCCCGAATGTGCCGACAAATCCCGATAGGAGCTGCACATATCTCTTTCTCAGGGCACACTTAGATGAGCGCTCCATACAACTAAAACCAAACCTCGAGTTTCCCCGAGGGGGCGCTGCACAGGACTCTAGTTTGGGCCAACACTCAGAGGAGCACTGGCCCGGGGGGGGGGGTTAAATAAGATGACCCTCGGGCTCCGGAAACCCAAGGGAAAAAGGGGCTAGGTGGCAAAAGGTAAAACCAAGGTTGGGCATTGCTGGAAAAGCTTTAATCAAGGCGAACTATCAAGGGGTTCCCATGATAACCCAACCGCGTAAGGAACGCAAAATCCGGGAACATAACACCGATATGACGGAAACTAGGGCGGCAAGAGTGGAACAAAACACTAGGCGAGAAGCCGAGCCTTCCACCCTTTACCAAGTATATAGATGCATTAAGATAACATAGAAATATAATGATATCCCAACAAGTGAATAAATGTTCCAACAAGGAACGGCCTCCAATCTTCACATGCAACTAGCAACGCTATAAGAGGGGCTGAGCAAAGCGGTAACATAGCCAATCAATGGTTTGCTAGGACATGGTGGGTTAGAGGTTTGACATGGCAATTTGGGAGGCTTGAAAGAAAAAGGTAGGCATCGTGGCATTGTCATAGGAAAAGAGCGAGCAAACTAGCATAGCAAAGATAGTAGTGATTTTGAGGGTATGATCATCTTGCCTGCACAGTTGTCAAAGTTGACTGGATCCTCAAAAGCAAACTCAACGGGCTCCTCGTTAGCGAACTTGTCTCCCGGCTCTACCCAAACAAGACAAACAAGCAACAAGGACACAATCAACCATGTGCAAGGATCAAGCAATATGATGCAAAGATGGTATGCTATGCGGGATGCAATGTGGGATGCATATGCAAGATATGACAGGAAAATGCAAGAACCTAGCCTCAACATGGAAATCCAAGTGTGCCACTGGAAAGATGATATGAAATCTCTTGAAAACGATATAAAGAACGCCGAAATCGGAGTTACGGTTTGGAAATGGCAAGCGATTCAAAAATGACACCGGTCTACGATTTACAGCAAGTAGGCATCTAAATGCAATGAGATGAACATGCTACAGCACCCAAACAAGACAACAAAATACATGGCAGGGATGCATACAAGATGCTTAACAAAAGTCTAGCACTGAGCTACGGCAAATTCATCCATTAACAGGTTCAAACAAGCATGGCAAAAATGCATATGGCAAACAGATCCCAGACTTAGTGAAATTAACACTTGTCTGGAATTTCAGATCAGGTAGCACTCTTCAGAGCAATAAAACTACATGCTACAGGTCCTGAACATGGCAAAGTAAAGCATGGCATGGAGCTACTCAAAGATCTTAACAAAAGTCCCTGAGTGACCTTGAGGCAAAAGGGATCGGAAAATACAATTGCAAGCATGTGAACATAGCAAAAACATAATCAGTTGTCAGACTTAGCGAAAACTGGAGCATGCTGAAGACAGATCTCAAGTAGGCATGTTTACGAGCTCGATGCACTCCCTACAGTGCAAGTCATGGCAAGACAATCATACATCCATCAAGAAGGCACAAAATGCAAGCTAGACATGGCAAGAACAATGGCATGGCAGGCACGGATCAACTACAACATCATCGGCAAAATTGCAAACAAGTTGACAATCTGCCCAGATTCACAAAGTAGCAAAAGTAGAGCTCGATTGACTCAAGCTAGGGTGCTCCATAATTGCAAACAAAGACATGGATGGATAGAGCACTACAAGATTAACAAAACATGCTTACTGATCATTCCCAAAAGAGGCACGGATCACTAGGAAACAATAAGAACATATGGCATCATGAGATAAACAGATACATGACTTAGTGGAATTGCAAAGTCCCTGAAAACAGAATTAGCAAGTGCACCACTTTGCAAGCTTGTGCTAGTCACCACACACATCACAAAAATACATGGGTTGCACCTCTGGATAGATGACAAAACCCTTGACAAAATATATGTAGAGCATCAGGGCATATCATGCACACATTAATCATGGCAAAAATGACAAAAACCTAAACGGAGTAGCAGATCTGACAATTATCTCAAGTAGCCCTCTTCTAACAGCATTTCGGGCATCAAGATGAGATCAAATGAAAATGATGCAATGGAATGAAATGATTTACTCTCTGAGATGAACATTTTGATATGCTATATGCATGAATCGGAGCTACGTATGCGAAGTTACGGGGCTAAGAACAGGGGCACTTGAACTAAAAATTTAGGGACTTGGAGGGAAAAACAACCCCGAGATCTAGGGTTCCGGTGGCACGTGGCCCGAGGCTGGATCCGAGCTCGTCGGCGTCGATGGCCGGTGCGGCAGCCAGAGCGGGAGGAAGAGGCCGGGCGGCGGAGAGGAGGCGAGGCGGTGGCCGGACGGCGGCGTCGGTGGCAGCGGCGGCTTGCGCGGCGGCGCAGCGCGAGGCGGGGAGGAGCGGCGACCGGGCGGCAGCAGTGGCGTTCGTCGGCGTCAAGGCGGACAAGGCGGGGAGGCGCCGATGCGGGCGAAGGAGAGCGGGGCGGCGCTGCGAGCCGGGCGCGGGGAGGCGGCGACTGGGCCCGGGGCCCGCTACGGGCCTCGGCGGGCCGGTGGAGGAGAGGAGGTGGCGGCTGCCACGTGTCGGTGCGCGGATGGCTGGAGGCGGTGGGCGGACGCTGTCCGGCTCCATCCGGACACGTCCGGCGGCGGCTGCGGCGGCGGATGGATCTAGGGTTTGGACGAGGGGGATCCGGATTCGGAGGGTTCTTTAAATAGACATAGAGGGAGCTAGGAGAGTCCAAATGAGGTGCAATTTTCAGCCATGCGATCGTGATCGAACGCTCTAGATGATGGAGCTGAGTTTGGTGGGTTTTGGGCCAAATTGGAGGGATGTTGGGCTGCAACACACACGAGGCCTTTTCGGTCCCTCGGTTAACCGTTGGAGTATCAAACGAAGTCCAAAAGATACGAAACTTGACATGCGGTCTACCGGTAGTAAACCAAGGCCGCTTGGCAAGTCTCGGTCCAATCCGGAAATGTTTAATCCCCACACATGAAAGAAAGCTAGAAATGGCCACCGGAGGAGAACGAAGCGCCGGAATGCAAAACAGACAACGGGGAAAATGCTCGAATGCATGAGATGAACACGTATGCAAATGCAAAGCACATGATGACATGATATGAGATGCATGACAACGACAACAACACACGGAGACAAAAACCCAAACCCGAGGAAATAAATATAACTTAACACTGAAACAGCAAGAGTTGGAGTACAAATTGGGAAAGTTACATCCGGGGTGTTACACGTCAGGAGTTTACTGACAGGTTTTGAGGTACGCGAAATAATATACCCTTTTTGGACAGTTGCACATAAATAAGATGCGCCCTGTGTAGATAGTAGCCCCTGAGACTCTATGCGTTGTCAAAAGTGACGGCGCGCAGAGGATCATAATCCCAGGTCTAATATGCCGCCTTCATACATAGGTGGCGAAGTGTTGGGTGGCCAGCCGGACTGATGAATTTGCCGAGCTAAGGCGGCAACTTGACATGGCAGATGCCGACATCGCGCTTGTCAACAAGCGGCTTGACGAGGCACAAGGTATATAATTACTCCGGCGGCACCTGGTAAGAGGAGCTTTATGCCAGTATCTTACAATGTGTGCCGCTGCCATGGAGCATCTTTGGGCGGAACTTGCCCGAGCCAAGGAGCAAGCCAGGAAAAGTGATGCGGCTGCCGGAAAGGCAATTGAAGAGCTGAAAGGCGAACAGGCTGCTCACTGCCGAAGCAAGAAGGAAATGGCCAAGATGGCTGTGAAGCTGAAGAGCGCTGCTGACCGTTGTAAGCTTCTTGAAAAAGAAGATCAGGTGGAACAGACAGACCTGGAGAAGGCCGTTGCCGATGCCAAGGATGCTCGCTCTGCGATGAGAGCTATGAAGGAGGAGCTGCATCAGGCCGGAGAGATCGCGGCTGGAAAGCCCTTTATGCTACGGAGGAAGTTCTATGATCCTAAACATGCTCCGTTAGACCGGATGTGGAGTACGGCGGACACCTATCTGGGTTTGGGAGCGAGTGCCGCAGATGCGGCCGAACACTTCCAAGATCAAGAAGATCGCAAAGTGGAAAAGCTCTTTTGGTTGCAGTTCCACAATCCGGAGCGTCCACTGTCATTAGCCGATCGTTTGGCCGAATGGGACGAGCTAAATAGGTTGTCTGGACTCGCCATGAAGTATGCCATGAGTCATCTATGGCCAGAGAGGCCAGAGACGAAAAGTTATTTCAACTTGGTGCAGCAGTTCCTTGGTGCGGCGCCGCATATCAATGCGATGAAGAGGCCAGCGCGCATAGAGGGTGCGCAGATGGCTCTTGCCCGTGTCAAGACATACTAGGAGGAAATGGAGGCCACCGCTGTTGCATCCCCAGACTCGGATGGAAGCCGAGTACCTGCCGAGCACTATTTTCAGGAAGTTCTGCAAGGCACTCGTTTAATAGAGACATAGTGCTCGAAGGATACTATATTCGAATAGCACATATTATTGTAAAACAATATTTTGATAAATTGTAGACGCTTTTTACACTTGTGCCTGCAAGTATTATAATACCTCCCATGTGGCTGTTTAACATATATGTATATATAATATGAAAGATGGCAGTCGTCGGCTTCAGCCCCCACGCACATAATGAGGGGGTGTTCGCAGAAGGCGCATTTTCACACTTGATCCAACGTCTTGGTCCTACAAAGGAGGTGATAGCGCAGCGAACTAGGCAATCGGACTATGATGCTTTATCACTTTCACTTAGCCATAGGAGGTTGACAGTGAGGCTACTTATATAGCCCCTGGTGGCGCATGCGCTCGCCCGAACTCAGGGAGCATATGTGCCTGGCCGGGAAGCGGCCCTTCGTTAATGCGGAGGAATCCTAAAGATTCCGGTAAGTCATCGAGTAGTTGACCAGTCTCACGCTATATCATGACAGTCAGTTTTCGGCTTTCTCTACTAAGGTGCTCGCCTGGCCGAACCGGGGCACAATCACAGTAGTTCTCCTGGTGCCGCCTTAGCCGATAGAGCGAAACGTAAGGTAGCAAAACACAGGAGGCGGGCAAACCCAACATTTGACCAAAGACATGATTCGGAGCTGATGCATATAAGGCCAAACTCGCGACACCGAACACTCCCTAAGGTATTCGGTCTTTATGAGGGCGGGCAGGATAACGCCCTTAGTAATAAGCCCCTAGTGTCCAGGTACGCGCAAAACTCTGACATGGCCACATGCCAAAACGCCAGCCTCCTCCTTGGTTATACCAAGAAACCTGGGGGTGTGTATCAACAAGAGACAGTAAAAAAGGTTTACGCAGGGTCTTAATCTGAAAAGAATCCTTGGAACGGGTCCCTGCTGCACGTCTGTGCCTGTGTCTCCGTTGTGCCGTGTCCTGGACGGGCGTAGCACGGTGTTCATCTGTAAAAGAGAGGAACTTAGTTGAAGAAAGATCGTGCCGAACATGAGTTATACTAAATAAACAAAGTATAAATCGAAATGGGTAAAATTGAGCTTTATTGTCTTTTGTTTTATATGCGCGGAGCCCCTAGTACAGGGGTATACGGCTATTAATCCTTTATCAATTGTATGTTTATGCCGGACTCGTCTAGCCGTGTCCGTGGTCTTGACGACCTGTTTAGGTGCTTTGGCTGGTGAAGCCACTTTACTGTGGGGCTGTCAAGGCAGCCGCACTGTCTTCCACGTGGGAGGAACACTCAATGTTTTCCCTTTAATGAGATGATGCCTCGTGGATCGGGCATCTTAAGCGTAAGAGATGCATAATGCCGTATTGTGTTAAAGCGGGCGAAAGCTTCACATACCAGGAGTGCTTGATAGCTACTTGAGAATGGGCCGATGTGGAAAGTTAGCTGTTCACGACGGAAGTTATCGGGGGAGCCGAACATAACTTCTAGCCGGAGAGAACCCATGCAATGGGCATCCAGGCCTGGCGTTACCCCTTGAAAGGAGGTTTTGCTATGGCGAATTTTTGTTGGGTCTATCCCCATGTTGCGGATTGTGTCCTGGTATAATAGGTTTAGACCACTGCCGCCGTCCATCAGGACATTTGTAAAGTGGAGTCCGCCGATTATTGGATCTAATACCAAGGCAGTCCAGCCTGCGTTCCGGATACTTCTAGAGTAATCTTGATGGTCAAAGGTGATCGGTTTTAACAACCATTGGCGAGGCTCCTTTGGGATAGGCCGTATGGCGCGTATCTCTGTTGGCGCCATTCTGTTCGTCACGTGAAGTAAGTTTACTGTTTTGACTTCTTGTGGGAAATCCTTTTGTTTCCTGGTGCTCTGCTTGTGGGGTTCGTCGTCGTCCTCACTTGGTGTGTCGATCCCCTTGTGTTCGGCGTTGAGTTTGCCGGATTGCTTGAAAACCCAACAATCTCTGTGGGTATGGTTCATAGGCTTCCCGGGAGTACTGTGTATTTGACATATCTTATCCAAGATTTTGTTTAAGTTGGATAGCTCGTCCCTGTTATCCTTGAGGGGCGGCTTTCTCTGATTCTGCCGCGAGCTTTTGAATCTGGCGTTGACCGCCGTGCTCTTTGGGCTGTTTCCCTTATTCCGGCGCTGGTCCTTACTACGTCGGGGTTTTCCGTTTCCATCCCTAACTTCGGATGTACTTGGGTCGCTGGTGCTACATCTTGCCAACCAGCTGTCCTCTCCTGCGCAAAAGCGGGTCATGAGGCTTGTTAATGCGGCCATTGTTCTTGGCTTTTCTTGGCCGAGGTGTCTGGCGAGCCATTCGTCTCGAACCTTATGCTTAAAAGCTGCTAGGGCTTCGGCGTCCGGATAGTCGACTATCTGATTCTTTTTAGTAAGAAATATGTTCCAGAATTTCCGGGCTGACTCTCCGGGCTGTTGAGTTATGTGACTGAGATCGTCTGCATCCGGAGGGCGGACATAGGTCCCTTGAAAATTTGCCCAAAAGCATCCTCAAGCTCTTCCCAACTTCCAATGGTGTTTTTGGGAAGGCTTTTGAGCCAATGCCGGGCTGGCCCTTTAAGCTTGAGGGGTAAGTATTTTATGGCGTGGAGGTCATCTCCTCTGGCCATGTGTATGTGGAGGATATAATCCTCAATCCAGACCCCAGGGTCTGTTGTTCCGTCGTACGCCTCTATGTTTACGGGCTTGAATCCCGCTGGAAATTCATGGTCCAGCACCTCATCGGTGAAACATAGGGGGTGTGCGGCACCCCTGTATTTGGGTGTGCCATGATGTTCAGATATTTGTTGTGTTGCATTTCTTACTAGAGCTTGCTTTCTTGGCCCGTAGATAGATCTGGCTGGGCCATCTTCTTGATTCGGATCCTTTGGTGGATCGCGTGCCGGCTTGTGTGCGGCACCGCTTGCCGCTCCATGCTGGCCATGCAGTCCTCTATCCGACCGGGTGGCTTTCCTATTTTTTGACTGCGAGGGCTCTAAGGCCTCCTCATCAAATTCAGGCAGTAGCTTTCTCTTTGGATAACTTTTTGTGTGGCGACCGCCGCCATATTTGTGTGCGGTGTTTCGTACTTTGCTCCATCTAATTCTGAGTGCATCTTCCACAGTTTTGAGCTTCCGCTTCTGCTTTTTCAGGCTACGCGAAGTGGCGACGAGCCTTTTGTGGAGGTTCTTCTGCTCCATGAGCCTATCCGGTGTAAGGTCGTCCGGACTGTTGTTTTCGCCGGGGACGGGGTGTTTGGTTTGTTTATCCAAGTTGCCCTATTCGAACGGTTGCTCAAAGGCATGTTCGTCGTCCGCCGGCTCGTCCTGCTCTATGGCTGGGTCTGTATGGCTGCTGTCTCTGTCAAGGCGGGGCTTGGAGCGGCGCTTACGTCGCAACTTTGATTGCTTTTCGAGTGAACGATCCCTCATTGCATCCCTGTGTTCCTCGTCATCGCTTCCTTTGGGCGTGTCCACCATGTATACATCATGAGATGAGGTGGCTGTCCAGTGCCTTATAGGCGTTGGTTCATGTTCATCTCCTACATCGTCGTCCATACCATCGATGTCTTCGAAGTCGAAGTCGAGCACATCGTTTAAATTATCGACAGTGGCTACGAAGTGGGTGGTGGGTGGGCATCGAATTTCTTCGCCGTCCACATCCCAATCCTGCCGGTCATAGTCCGGCCAGGACTCTCCTAACAAAGAGAGAGACCTGAGTTAATTCAGGATGTCGCCGAAGGGCGAGTGCTGAAAGATGTCTGCGGCGGTGAACTCCATGATCGGCGCCCAATCGGATTCGATCGGTAGGGGCGCGGAGGGCTCGGAGTCCGGCATCTTGGAGTCACGGGCTTCGCAAAGGACAAGGCTGGTGTTCGGCTTGATCGCCGTAGAGATTGCAGCCCCTGTGTCAGGACCCCGACTCGATGTCACATCGATCTAGCCGGTAACACCTCATATCACTTTGCGGCCTCACGCACGGTATCCCCACGGGTGTCGTCTTACCTTTTCCCGGGACCGTTTGCGTCTTTTGGCTCACGTATATGATAGTGTCGCTAGCATCCATATGATAAGGAGCCCGGGCTGACATGACTAGTCGTAAATCCAAAGTGGCACAGACTTACAGGGACAGGCATCCATGACCCAGCTTCGAACGTGTTGGTCATCAGCAAGTGGGTCCGGGCTGTAGCACTGGGCTAGCAGGACTCCGGTAAACCGGGCTGTAGCGGGCTAACAGGACTCCGGTACTCAAAGCGTGACATTTCCCCGAAGGGACAGACACAGGAACGAAGAAGGACACATGCCGGCCAGCCTAAGTGTTCCAGAGCAGTAGCAAGCTACCATGGCTCAGCGGTAACACTAGGAGACATTTCCCGGTAAGAGAGGCTACTAAAGATAAACAACTAGATAGTCAGATCCCACACATAGCACTACACATTACACGTACGCATAACATGCAAGTATGTGCTGTACAACATGGCATCACAGCATAACTCAACAATTATATAGATAAAGGCTCAGAAGAGCCATCATAGCATTTATTGCAAACAGGGGTCACAAGACCCGTCATACAGAGCATACAAGCAACAAGCGGAAGCATTACATGTCTGGGTACAGACATCTACAAATGAAAAAGGCTGAAGAGCCTGACTATCTACAACATCCGATCAAGATCGTAGCTGAGGTACTAGCTACTAGTCGAAGTCCACAAGAACACTAGTAAGACCGAAGTCTCCGCTGCAAAAACATAAATAAAGCAACATGAGTACAAAGGTACTCAGCAAGACTTACATCAGATCCTATCATACATGCATTTGTATCAAGAGGGTAATGTGGGGTTTAGTTGCAGCAAGCCAGCTTTGACTCTGTGGTTATCCTATTCTACGACTACCAGAAACTTTTGAGGTGAAACAACGAACACGAGTCCACTAATCACCATACAATACACTACTATGGATTCATCCCCGTCTCCCTACGAGAAGGCCATCCATAGCACTCACACTTGTCTTGAGCATTTTATAGTATCCACTTCAAGTTGTCTATGTACCATGTAAGCATCCAAGAAGTCCATAACCGCGGACCCGGCTATTCGAATAGATCATGTTAACCCTGCAGGGGTGTACTTCTTCACACACGCTCTCGCCACTTACCGCCATGTACACGTCGTGTATCTCGGCAACCTTCAAGCGGAAGCCTGGCGAGGGTGTCGGCCACGACCTGACTAACCACACAAGACTCTAGTCCAGGTTTATCGCCTATTCGGGTTCCATCCGC
This sequence comes from Triticum aestivum, assembly GCF_018294505.1. Classification (NCBI taxonomy): domain Eukaryota; kingdom Viridiplantae; phylum Streptophyta; class Magnoliopsida; order Poales; family Poaceae; genus Triticum; species Triticum aestivum. The sequence continues at coordinate 452,793,781 of NC_057800.1, forward strand.
AAGGAGATCCGGCCGGGGTGTCGCTCACGGCCCCAAACGATGTGAGCAGGGTTCCCGAGCCCACCAACCGGGTGCCACTCGGTACACCGGGCCACGTGTGCCTAGTCTGTCCCAAGCCCACCCTGCCGGGTGCCACTTGGTAGAAAAATAGCACTACCTACAAACACCAGAAACTAGTTGCGACTCCTGGACAGAGATCAAGTTGGTTAATAAGTCGAGAGGGCTTGGAGCGCCCGGAGCCCAATGTGTGGTAGTATCGAGTCATTGGACAACATACACAGAACTCAGGGCTTAAGGACGGTTCCAGTGAGACAACCCACCATGTACTCCTACATGGCCTCTCACCGCTTCCTTTACCAAATCGTGTTCACACACTTCACTCTCAGCATCAGAACATATCGTGACACTCCAATTCATTCCCAATGAATCAGACCTGACACAACTCTAAGCAATAGCAGGCATAGCATGGTAGGAACACAACAATGGCTTCAATCAACTCCTACACATGCTAGTGGGTTTCAACTATTTACTGTGGCAATGACAGGTCATGCAGAGGAATGGGTTCAACTACCGCAGCACAAAGTAGCAGATGAATCGTTGTTGTCCTAATGCAATAACTGAGAGCAGGAGCGAGAGAGTAGGGTTTTATCGAAATGAACAAGGGGGGGGGGGTTGCTTGCCTGGTAACACAACAAGGGAGGCACTGCTTCACAGACAGGTACTCTGGAACGTCTCCGGAGCAGGACCTATCGAGAAGGAACGGTGCCGGCAATCAATACACAATCATATGCAACAATATGATGCATGAACATGGCATGTAGATGTGATGCTGTTGAGCTAATGCAACTAGTGTTCAATTGGTTTGAAGTCCATTTGAACCAAACGTTCAAATGCATTTCTAAATTAGGTCTCTTATATATGCCATAATGTGTTTTCCCATATTCAGCATGTATAAGTTGGTTTTTCATGCATGAAACTGGTACAGATGGAAAGGTTGCATTTTACTGATAATTTTTCATATATAAATTATTTTAATCTGAGCTACGGTTAAATTTCTATAAATTTTTGAAGTTTAAATCAATTTCTGGATTTTCTGAATTAATTAAATCCAGAATTTATATACTGCGCCAGCATGACGTCATCATTGCATCAGCGGTCAACGCGGCTGTCCAGGTCAATCCTGACGTGTGGGGTCCACACGTCAGTGACACTGGGGTTTAAACAGGGGTTAAACTAACTTAATTAAAAG